>NW_027288594.1:0-160694 GCF_037038585.1 Patagioenas fasciata
AGGGCCCATTGTTACACCGTGGGTACCACCCTTGTCCGCAGGGCCCATTGTGACATCCTGGGGACACCCCCTTGTCCCCAGGGCCCATTCTGATACCGTGGGGACCCCCTTTGTCCCCAGGGCCCATTGTGACATCCTGGGGACCCTCCTTGTCCCCAGAGTCCATTGTGACATCCAGGGGACCCTCCCTTGTCCCCAGGGCCCATTGTGACGTCCCAGGACCCCCCATTGTCCCCAGGGCCCATTGTGACATCCTGGGGATCCCTCCTTGTCCGCAGGGCCCATTATGACGTCCCAGGACCCCCCATTGTCCCCAGGACCTATTGTGACATTCAGGGGACCCCCTTTGTCACTGGGGCCCATTGTGACACCATGGAGACCCCCGATTGTCCTCAGGGTCCATTGTGACATCCTGGGCACCCCCCATTTTCCCCAGGACCCATTGTGACATCCTGGCCATCCCCTTCCTCCCAGGGCCCATTGTGGCACCATGGGGACACCCCCTTTGTCCCCAGGGCCCATTGTGACATCCCAGGACCCCCCTTTGTCCCCAGGGCCCATTGTAGCACCATGGGGACCCCCTTTGACCCCAGGGCCCATTGTGGCACTATGGCAACCCCTTTTGTCCCCAGGGCCCATTGTGACATTCTTGGACCCCACTTTGTCCCCAGGGCCTATTGTGACACCATGGGGATCCCTCCTTGTCACTGGGGACCCATTATGACACCATGGGGACCCCCCTTGTCCTCAGGACTCATTCTCACATCCTGGACACCCCGCATTGTCCCCAGGGCCCATTGTGACATCCACTGCACCCCCTTGTCCCCAGGGCCCATTTTGACATTCAGGGGACCCCTCTTTGTCCCCAGGGCCCATTGTGACATCCTGGGGACTCCCCCTTGTCCCCAGGGCCCATTGTGACGTCCCAGGACCCCCCATTGTCCCCAGGGCCCATTGTGACATCCTGTGGATCCCTCCTTGTCCCCAGGGCCCATTGTGACGTCCCAGGACCCCCCATTGTCCCCAGGGCCCATTGTGATATGCTGGGGAGCCCTCTTTGTCCCCAGGGCCCATTTTGAAATTCAGGGGACCCCAACTTGTCCTCAGGGCCCATTCTGATATCCTGGGGACACTCTTTGTCCCCAGGGCCCATTGTGACATCCCAGGACCGCCTGTTGTCCCCAGGGCCCATTGTGACATCCTGGGGACCCCATTGCCACCAGAGCCCATTGTGATATCCTGGTGACCACCCTTTGTCCCCAGGGCCCATTGTGATATCCTGAGGACCGCCCTTTGTCCCCAGGGCCCATTGTGACGTCCCAGGACCCCCCATTGTCCCCAGGGCCCATTATGACATTCAGGGGCCCCCGTTTGTCACTGGGGCCCATTGTGACATCCCAGGACCCCACATTGTCCCAAGGGCCCATTGTGACTTTCAGGAGACTCCACTTGTCCCCAGGACCCATTGTGACACTATAGGGACCCCCCCTTGTACCCAGTGCCCATTGTGACACCGTGGGTACCACCCTTGTCCGCAGGGCCCATTGTGACATCCTGGGGACACCCCCTTGTCCCCAGGGCCCATTGTGACATCCTGGGGATCCCTCCTTGTCCCCAGGGCCCATTGTGACGTCCCAGGACCCCCCATTGTCCCCAGGACCCATTGTGACATTCAGGGGACCCCCCCTTTGTCCCCAGGGCCCATTGTGACATCCTGGGGATCCCTCCTTGTCCCCAGGGCCCATTGTGAAATCCCAGGACCCCCCATTGTCCCCAGGGCCCATTGTGACATCCTGGGGATCCCTCCTTGTCCCCAGGGCCCATTGTGAAATCCCAGGACCCCACATTGTCCCCAGGGCCCATTGTGACATCCTGGGGACCCCCCCTTTGTCCCCAGTGCCCATTGTGACATCCTGCGGACCCCCCTTTGTCCCCAGGGCCCATTTTGACATTCAGGGGACCCACCATTGTCCTCAGGGCCCATTGTGAGGTCCCAGGACCCCCCATTGTCCCCAGGGCCCATTGTAACATCCTCGGCACTCCCTTGTCCCCAGGGTCCATTGTGACACTATGGGGACCCCCCCTTGTGCCCAGGGCCCATTGTGACACCGTGGGTACCACCCTTGTCTGCAGGGCTCATTGTGACATCCCAGGACCCTCCATTGTCCCCAGGGCCCATTGTGACATTCAGGAGACCCCCCTTGTCCCCAGGGCCCACTCTGATACCGTGGGGACCCCCTTTGTCCCCAGAGCCCACTGTGACATGCTGGGGACGCTCTTTGTCCCCAGGGCCCATTGTGGCACCATAGGGACCCCCCTTGTCACTGGGGCCCATTGTGACATCCCACGACCCCCCCTGGTCCCCAGGGCCCATTGTGACATCCTGGGGACCCCCTTTGTCCCAAGACTTCATTGTGACATCCTGGGGACCCCCCTTGTTCTCAGGGTCCATTGTGACAGCCCAGGACCTTACATTGTCCCCAGGGCCCATTGTGATATCTGGGGGACCCCCTTGTTCCCAAGGCCCATTGTGACATCCTGGGGACCCCCCCTTGTCCCCAGGGCCCATTGTGACATCCCAGGACCTTACTTTGTCCCCAGGGCCCATTGTGACATCCTGGGGACCCCCCCTTGTCCCCAGGGCCCATTGTGACGTCCCAGGACCCCCCATTGTCCCCAGGGCCCATTGTGACATCCTGGGGATGCCTCCTTGTTTCCAGGGTCCATTGTGACATCCCAGGACCCCCCATTGTCCCCAGGGCCCATTGTGACATCCTCGGCACCCCCTTGTCCCCAGGGCCCATTGTGACATTCAGGGGACCCCTCTTTGTCCCCAGGGCCCATTGTGACATCCTGGGGACCCCCCCTTGTCTCCAGGGCCCGTTGTGATGTCCCAGGAACCCCCATTGTCCCCAGGGCCCATTGTGACATCCTGGGGATCCCTCCTTGTCCCCAGGGCCCATTGTGACGTCCCAGGACCCCCCATTGTCCCCAGGACCTATTGTGACATTCAGGGGACCCCCTTTGTCACTGGGGCCCATTGTGACACCATGGAGACCTCCGCTTGTCCTCAGGACTCATTCTGACATCCTGGACGCCCCCCATTGTCCCCAGGGCCCATTGTGACATCCACTGCACCCCCTTGTCCGCAGGGCCCATTGTGACATTCAGGGGACCCCTCTTTGTCCCCAGGGCCCATTGTGACATCCTGGGGACGCTCTTTGTCCCCAGGGCCCATTGTGACATCCTGGGGACCCTCCTTGTCCCCAGAGCCCATTGTGACATCCAGGGGACCCCCTTTGTCCCCAGGGCCCATTGTGGCACCATAGGGACCCCCTTTGTCACTGGGGCCCATTGTGACATCCCAGGACCCCCCCTGGTCCCCAGGGCCCATTGTGACATCCTGGGGACCCCCTTTGTCCCAAGACTTCATTGTGACATCCTGGGGACCCCCCTTGTCCTCAGGGTCCATTGTGACAGCCCAGGACCTTACATTGTACCCAGGGCCCATTGTGATATCTGGGGGACCCCCTTGTTCCCAAGGCCCATTGTGACATCCTGGGGACCCCCCCTTGTCCCCAGGGCCCATTGTGACATCCCAGGACCTTACTTTGTCCCCAGGGCCCATTGTGACATCCTGGGGACCCCCCCTTGTCCCCAGGGCCCATTGTGACGTCCCAGGACCCCCCATTGTCCCCAGGGCCCATTGTGACATCCTGGGGATCCCTCCTTGTCCCCAGGGCCCATTGTGACATCCCAGGACCCCCCATTTTCCCCAGGTCCCATTGTGACATCCTCTGCACCCCCTTGTCCCCAGGGCCCATTGTGACATCCTGGGGATCCCCCCTTGTCCCCAGGGCCCATTCTGACGTCCCAGGACCCCCCATTTTCCCCAGGACCCGTTGTGACATTCAGGGGCCCCCGTTTGTCACTGCGGCCCATTGTGACATCCCAGGACCCCACTTGTCCCCAGGACCCATTGTGACACTATAGGGACCCCCCCTTGTGCCCAGTGACCATTGTGGCACCGTGGGTACCACCCTTGTCCCCAGGGCCCATTGTGACATCCTGGGAATCCCTCCTTGTCCCCAGGGCCCATCGTGACGTCCCAGGTCCCCCGTTTTCCCCAGGGCCCATTGTGACATCCTCGGCACCCCCTTGTCCCCAAGGCCCACTGTGACATTCAGGGGACCCCTCTTTGTCCCCAGGGCCCATTGTGACATCCTGGGGACCCCCCCTTGTTCCCAGGGCCCACTGTGACGTCCCACGACCCGCCATTGTCCCCAGGGCCCTGTGTGACATCCTGGGGTGCCCTCCTTGTCCCCAGGGCCCATTGTGACGTCCCAGGACCCCCCATTGTCCCCGGGGCCCATTGTGACATTCAGGGGCCCCCGTTTGTCACTGGGGCCCATTGTGACATCCCAGGACCCCACATTGTCCCCAGGGCCCATTGTGACTTTCAGGGGACCCCACTTGTCCCCAGGAACCATTGTGACACTATAGGGACCCCCCCTTGTGCCCAGTGACCATTGTGACACCGTGAGTACCACCCTTGTCCCCAGGGCCCATTGTGACATCCTGGGAATCCCTCCTTGTCCCCAGGGCCCATTGTGACGTCCCAGGACCCCCCAGTGTCCCCGGGGCCCATTGTGACATTCAGGGGACCCCCTTTGTCACTGGGGCCCTTTGTGACATCCCAGGACCCCACATTGTCCCCAGGACCTATTGTGACATCCTGGGGACCCCACTTGTCCCCAGGACCCATTGTGACACTATGGGGACCCCCCCTTGTGCCCAGGGCCCATTTTGACACCGTCGACACCCGCCTTTGTCCCCAGACCCTATTGTGACATCCAGGGGACCCCCTTTGTCCCCAGGGCCCATTGTGGCACCATGAGGACCCTCTTTGTCACTGGGGCCCATTGTGACATCCCAGGACCCCCCTGGTCCCCAGGGCCCATTGTGACATCCGCGGGACCCCCTTGTCCCCAGGGCCCATTGTGACACCATGGGGATCTCCCTTGTCCCCAGGGCCCATTGTGACATCCCACGACCCCCCTTTGTCCCCAGTGCTATTGTGAAATCCTGGGGACCCCTTTTGTCCCCAGGGCCCATTGTGGCACCATGGGGAACCCCTTTGTCACTGGGGGCCATTGTGACATTCCAGGATTCCACTTTGTCCCCAGGGTTCGTTCTGACACCTTGGGGACTCCCATTGTCCCCAGGGCCCATTGTGACATCCTGGGGACCCTCCTTGTCCCCAGAGCCCATTGTGACGTCCAGGGGACCCCCTTTGTCCCCAGGGCCCATTGTGGCACCATAGGGACCCCCCTTGTCACTGGGGCCCATTGTGACATCCCACGACCCCCCCTGGTCCCCAGGGCCCATTGTGACATCCTGGGGACCCCCTTTGTCCCAAGACTTCATTGTGACATCCTGGGGACCCCCCTTGTTCTCAGGGTCCATTGTGACAGCCCAGGACCTTACATTGTCCCCAGGGCCCATTGTGATATCTGGGGGACCCCCTTGTTCCCAAGGCCCATTGTGACATCCTGGGGACCCCCCCTTGTCCCCAGGGCCCATTGTGACATCCCAGGACCTTACTTTGTCCCCAGGGCCCATTGTGACATCCTGGGGACCCCCCCTTGTCCCCAGGGCCCATTGTGACGTCCCAGGACCCCCCATTGTCCCCAGGGCCCATTGTGACATCCTGGGGATGCCTCCTTGTTTCCAGGGTCCATTGTGACATCCCAGGACCCCCCATTGTCCCCAGGGCCCATTGTGACATCCTCGGCACCCCCTTGTCCCCAGGGCCCATTGTGACATTCAGGGGACCCCTCTTTGTCCCCAGGGCCCATTGTGACATCCTGGGGACCCCCCCTTGTCCCCAGGGCCCGTTGTGATGTCCCAGGAACCCCCATTGTCCCCAGGGCCCATTGTGACATCCTGGGGATCCCTCCTTGTCCCCAGGGCCCATTGTGACGTCCCAGGACCCCCCATTGTCCCCAGGACCTATTGTGACATTCAGGGGACCCCCTTTGTCACTGGGGCCCATTGTGACACCATGGAGACCTCCGCTTGTCCTCAGGACTCATTCTGACATCCTGGACGCCCCCCATTGTCCCCAGGGCCCATTGTGACATCCACTGCACCCCCTTGTCCCCAGGGCCCATTGTGACATTCAGGGGACCCCTCTTTGTCCCCAGGGCCCATTGTGACATCCTGGGGACCCCCCATTGTCCCCAGGGCCCATTGTGATGTCCCAGGACCCCCCATTGTCCCCAGGGCCCATTGTGACATCCTGTGGATCCCTCCTTGTCCCCAGGGCCCATTGTGACGTCCCAGGACCCCCCATTGTCCCCAGGGCCCATTGTGATATGCTGGGGAGCCCTCTTTGTCCCCAGGGCCCATTGTGAAATTCAGGGGACCCCAACTTGTCCTCAGGGCCCATTCTGATATCCTGGGGACACTCTTTGTCCCCAGGGCCCATTGTGACATCCCAGGACCGCCTGTTGTCTTCAGGGCCCATTGTGACATCCTGGGGACCCCATTGTCACCAGAGCCCATTGTGATATCCTGGCGACCACCCTTTGTCCCCAGGGCCCATTCTGATATCCTGAGGACCGCCCTTTGTCCCCAGGGCCCATTGTGACGTCCCGGGACCCCCCATTGTCCCCAGGGCCCATTGTGACATTCAGGGGCCCCCGTTTGTCATTGGGGCCCATTGTGATATCCCAGGACCCCACATTGTCCCAAGGGCCCACTGTGACTTTCAGGGGACTCCACTTGTCCCCAGGACCCATTGTGACACTATAGGGACCCCCCCTTGTGCCCAGTGCCCATTGTGACACCGTGGGTACCACCCTTGTCCGCAGGGCCCATTGTGCCATCCTGGGGACATCCCCTTGTCCCCAGGGCCCATTGTGACATTTTGGGAATCCCTCCTTGTCCCCAGGGCCCATTGTGACGTCCCAGGACCCCCCATTGTCCCCAGGACCCATTGTGACATTCAGGGGACCCCCTTTGTCACTGGGGCCCATTGTGAAATCCCAGGACCCCACATTGTCCCCAGGGCCCATTGTGACATCCTGGGGACCCCCCCTTTGTCCCCAGTGCCCATTGTGACATCCTGCGGACCCCCCTTTGTCCCCAGGGCCCATTTTGACATTCAGGGGACCGACCATTGTCCTCAGGGCCCATTGTGAGGTCCCAGGACCCCCCATTGTCCCCAGGGCCCATTGTGACATCCTCGGCACCCCCTTGTCCCCAGGGCCCATTGTGACACTATGGGGACCCCCCCTTGTGCCCAGGGCCCATTGTGACACTGTGGGTACCACCCTTGTCTGCAGGGCTCATTGTGACATCCCAGGACCCCCCATTGTCCCCAGGGCCCATTGTGACATTCAGGGGACCCCCCTTTGTCCCCAGGGCCCATTCTGATACCATGGGGACCCCCTTTGTCCCCAGGGCCCATTGTGACATGCTGGGGATGCTCTTTGTCCCCAGGGCCCATTGTGACATCCTGGGGACCCTCCTTGTCCCCAGAACCCATTGTGACATCCAGGGGACCCCCTTTGTCCCCAGGGCCCATTGTGGCACCATAGGGACGCCCTTTGTCACTGGGGCCCATTGTGACATCCCAGGACCCCCCCTAGTCCCCAGGGCCCATTGTGACATCCTCTGCACCCCCTTGTCCCCAGGGCCCATTGTGACATCCTGGGGACCCCCCCTTGTCCCCAGGGCCCATTGTGACGTGCCAGGAACCCCCATTGTCCCCAGGGCCCATTGTGACGTCCCAGGACCCCCCATGTTCCCCAGGACCTATTGTGACATTCAGTGGACCCCCTTTGTCACTGGGGCCCATTGTGACACCATGGAGACCCCCGCTTGTCCTCAGGGTCCATTGTGACATCCTGGGCACCCCCCATTTTCCCCAGGACCCATTGTGACATCCTGGCCACCCCCTTGCTCGCAGGGCCCGTTGTGGCACCATGGGGACACCCCCTTTGTCCCCAGGGCCCATTGTGACATCCTAGGACCCCCCTTTGTCCCCAGGGCCCATTGTAGCACCATGGGGACCCCCTTTGACCCCAGGGCCCATTGTGGCACCATGGCAACCCCTTTTGTCCCCAGGGCCCATTGTGACATTCTTGGACCCCACTTTGTCCCCAGGGCCTATTGTGACACCATGGGGACCCCTCCTTGTCCTCAGGACTCATTCTGACATCCTCGACACCCCCCATTGTCCCCAGGGCCCATTGTGACATCCACTGCACCCCCTTGTCCCCAGGTCCCATTGTGACGTCCCAGGATCCCCCATTGTCCCCAGGGCCCATTGTGACACTATGGGGACCCCCCTTTGTCCCCAGGGCCCATTGTGACGTCCTGGGGACCCCCCCTTGTCCCCAGGGCCCATTGTGACGTCCCAGGATCCCCCATTGTCCCCAGGGCCCATTGTGACACTATGGGGACCCCCCGTTGTGCCCAGGGCCCATTGTGACACCGTGGGTACCACCCTTGTCCACAGGGCTCATTGAGACATCCCAGGAACCCCCATTGTCCCCAGGGCCCATTGTGACATCCTGGGGACCCCGCTTTGTCCCCAGGGCCCATTCTGATACCATGGGGACCCCCTTTGTCCCCAGGGCCCATTGTGACATCCTGGGGACCCTACTTGTCCCCAGAGCCCATTGTGACATCCTGGGGACCCCATTTTCCCCAGGACCCATTGTGACACTATGGGTACCCCCCCTTGTCCCCAGGGCCAATTGTGACATCGCAGGACCCCCATTGGCCCCAGGGTGCATTTTGACATCCTGGGGATGCCCCCTTGTCACCGGGACCCATTGTGACGTCCCAGGACCCCCCATTGTGTCCAGAGCCCATTGTGACATCCTGGGGATCCCTGCTTGACCCCAGGGCCCATTGTGACGTCTTAGGACGCCCCGTTGTCCCCAGGGCCCATTGTGACATCCTGGGGACCCCCCATTGTCCCCAGGGTCCATTGTTACATCCTGGGGACCCCCTTGTCCCCAGGACCCATTATGACACCATGGGGACCCTCCTTGGCACTGGGGACCCATTCTGACACCATGGGGACCCCCCCTTGTCCTCAGGGCCCATTGTGACATCCTGGGCATCCCCCTTTGTCCCCCGGGACCATTGTAACACCGTGGGGACCCCCTTTATCCCCAGGACCCATTGTGACACTGTGGGGAACCCCCTTGTCCCCAGGGCCTATTGTTTCGTCCCAGGACCCCCCATTGTCCCCAGGGCCCATTGTGACACCTTGGGGACCCCCTTGTCACTGGAGACCCATTGTGACAGCATGGGGACCACCCCTTGTCCTCAGGGCCTATTTTGAACATCCTGGGGAACCTCCATTGTCCCCAGAGCCCATTGTGAGTTCCTGGAGACCCCCTTGTCCCCAGGTCCCATTGTGACATCCTGGGGAGCCTCTTTGTCGCCAGGGCCCATTGTGACATCCTGGGGACCTCCTTGTCCCCAGGACCCATCCTGGCACCGTGGAGACCTCCCTTGTCACTGGGGACCCATTGTGACACCATGGGGACCTCCCATTGTCCTCAGGGCCCATTGAGACATCCTGGGGACCCCCTTTGTCACTGGGGACCCATTGTGACATCCAACGAACCCCATTTTCCCAAGGGCCCATTGTGACATCCTGGGGACCCCCCTTTGTCTCCAGGACATATTGTGACACCGTGGGGACCTCATTAGTCCCCAGGGCCCATTGTGACATCCTAGGGATCCCCTCTTGTCCCCAGGGCCCATTGTGACGTCCCAGGACCCCCCATTGTCCCCAGGGCCCATTGTGACCTCCTCGGCACCCCCTTGTCCCTAGGGCCCATTGTGACATTCACGGGACCCCCCTTTGTCCCCAGGGCCCATTGTGACATTCAGGGGACCCCACATTGTCCCCAGGGCCCATTGTGACATCCTGGGGACCCCACTTGTCCCCAGGATCCATTGTGACACTATGGGGACCCCCCCCTGTGCCCAGGGCCCATTGTGACACCGTGGGTACCACCCTTGTCTGCAGGGCTCATTGTGACATCCCAGGACCCCCCATTGTCCCCAGGGCCCATTGTGATATTCAGGGGACCCCCCTTTGTCCCCAGGGCCCATTCTGATACCGTGGGGACCCCCTTTGTCCCCAGGGCCCATTGTCACATGCTGGGGACGCTCTTTGTCCCCAGGGCCCATTGTGACATCCTGGGGACCCTCCTTGTCCCCAGAGCCCATTGTGACATCCAGGGGACCCCCTTTGTCCCCAGGGCCCATTGTGGCACCATAGGGAC
The DNA here is from genome assembly GCF_037038585.1 of Patagioenas fasciata. Taxonomy (NCBI): domain Eukaryota; kingdom Metazoa; phylum Chordata; class Aves; order Columbiformes; family Columbidae; genus Patagioenas; species Patagioenas fasciata. The sequence goes on from NW_027288594.1 coordinate 10,320, forward strand.
CCCCTTTGTCACTAGGGCCCATTGTGACATCCCAGGACCCCCCCTAGTCCCCAGGGCCCATTGTGACATCCTGGGGACGCTCTTTGTCCCCAGGGCCCATTGTGACATCCTGGGGACCCTCCTTGTCCCCAGAGCCCATTGTGACATCCAGGGGACCCCCTTTGTCCCCAGGGCCCATTGTGGCACCATAGGGACCCCCTTTGTCACTGGGGCCCATTGTGACATCCCAGGACCCCCCCTGGTCCCCAGGGCCCATTGTGACATCCTGGGGACCCCCTTTGTCCCAAGACTTCATTGTGACATCCTGGGGACCCCCCTTGTCCTCAGGGTCCATTGTGACAGCCCAGGACCTTACATTGTCCCCAGGGCCCATTGTGATATCTGGGGGACCCCCTTGTTCCCAAGGCCCATCGTGACATCCTGGGGACCCACCCTTGTTCCCAGGGCCCATTGTGACATCCCAGGACCCCCCATTGTCCCCAGGGGCCATTGTGACATCCTGGGGATCCCTCCTTGTCCCCAGGGCCCATTCTGACATCCAGGGGATCCCTCCTTGTCCCCAGGGCCCATTGTGACATCCTGGGGACCCCCCCTTGTCCCCAAAGCCCATTGTGACGTCCCAGGACTCCCCATTGTCCCCAGGGCCCATTGTGACATCCTCGGCAGGCCCTTGTCCCCAGGGCCCATTGTGACATTCAGGGGACCCCTCTTTGTCCCCAGGGCCCATTGTGACATCCTGGGGACCCCCCCTTGTCCCCAGGGCCCATTGTGACGTCCCAGGACCCGACATTGTCCCCAGGGCCCATTGTGACATCCTCTGCACCCCCTTGTCCCCAGGGCCCATTGTGACGTCCCAGGACCCCCATTGTCCCCAGGGCCCATTCTGATACCGTGGGGACCACCTTTGTCCCCAGGGCCCATTGTGACATGCTGGGGACGCTCTTTGTCCCCAGGGCCCATTGTGACATCCTGGGGACCCTCCTTGTCCGCAGAGCCCATTGTGACATCCAGGGGACCCCCTTTGTCCCCAGGGCCCATTGTGGCACCATGAGGACCCTCTTTGTCACTGGAGCCCATTGTGACATCCCATGACCCCCCTTTGTCCCCAGTGCTATTGTGAAATCCTGGGGACCCCTTTTGTCCCCAGGGCCCATTATGACACCATGGGGAACCCCTTTTTCACTGGGGGCCATTGTGACATTCCAGGATTCCACTTTGTCCCCAGGGCTCTTTCTGAAACCTTGGGGACTCCCATTGTCCCCAGGGCCCATTGTGACATCCTGGGCAACCCCATTGTCCCCAGGGCCCATTGTGACATCTGGGGGACGCCCTTGTCCCCAGGACCCATCGTGGCACCGTGGGGACCCTCCTTGTCACTTGGGCCCATTGTGACACCATGGGGACTCCCCCCTTTATCCCCAGTGCCCATTGTGACATCCTGCGGACCCCCCTTTGCCCCCAGGGCCCATTGTGACATTCAGGGGACCCACCATTGTCCTCAGGGCCCATTGTGAGGTCCCAGGACCCCCCATTGTCCGCAGGGCCCATTGTGACATCCTCGGCACCGCCTTGTGCCCAGGGCCCATTGTGACATTCAGGGGACCCCTCTTTGTCCCCAGGGCCCATTGTGACATCCTGGGGACCCCCCCTTGTCCCCAGGGCCCATTGTGACGTCCCAGGACCCGCCATTGTCCCCAGGGCCCTGTGTGACATCCTGGGGTGCCCTCCTTGTCCCCAGGGCCCATTGTGACGTCCCAGGACCCCCCATTGTCCCCGGGGCCCATTGTGACATTCAGGGGCCCCCGTTTGTCACTGGGGCCCATTGTGACATCCCAGGACCCCACATCGTCCCCAGGGCCCATTGTGACTTTCAGGGGACCCCACTTGTCCCCAGGACCCATTGTGACACTATAGGGACCCCCCCTTGTGCCCAGTGACCATTGTGACACCGTGAGTACCACCCTTGTCCGCAGGGCCCATTGTGACATCCCAGGACCCCCTATTGTCTCCAGGGGCCATGGTGACATCCTGGGGACGCCCTTTGTCCCCAGGGCCCATTCTGACACCGTCGACACCCCCCTTTGTCCCCAGAGCCCATTGTGACATCCAGGGGACCCCCTTTCTCCCCAGGGCCCATTGTGGCACCATGAGGACCCCCTTTGTCACTGGGGCCCATTGTGACATCCCAGGACCCCCCCTGGTCCCCAGGGCCCATTGTGACATCCCGGGGACCCCGCTTGTCCTCATGGTCCATTGTGACAGCCCAGGACCTTACTTTGTCCCCAGGGCCCATTGCGATATCTGGGGGACCCCCTTGTCCCCAGGGCCCATTGTGACACCATGGGGACCCCCCTTTTCCCCAGGGCCCATCGTGACATCCTGGGGACCCCCCTTTGTCCCCAGGGCCCATTGTGACATCCTGGGGTCCCCCCTTTGTCTCCAGGGCCCATTGAAATGTCCCAGGACCACCCTTTGTCCCCAGGGTTCATTGTGACATCCTGGGGACCCCATTTGTCCCCACGGCCCATTGTGGCACCATGGGGACCCCGTTTGTCACTGGGGCCCATTGTGACATCCCAGGACCCCACTTTGTCCCCAGGGCTTATTGTGACACCATGGGGATCTCCCTTGTCCCCAGGGCCCATTGTGACATCCCATGACCCCTCTTTGTCCCCACTGCTATTGTGAAATCCTGGGGACCCCTTTTGTCCCCAGGGCCCATTGTGGCACCATGGGGAACCCCTTTGTCACTGGGGGCCATTGTGACATTCCAGGATTCCACTTTTTCCCCGGGGCTCGTTCTGACACCTTGGGGACTCCCATTGTCCCCAGGGCCCATTTTGACATCTGGGGGACGCCCTTGTCCCCAGGACCCATCGTGGCACCGTGGGGACCCTCCTTGTCACTTGGGCCCATTGTGACACCATGGGGACCCCCCCTTTGTCCCCAGTTCCCATTGTGACATCCTGCGGACCCCCCTTTGTCCCCAGGGCGCATTGTGACATTCAGGGGACCCACAATTGTCCTCAGGGCCCATTGTGACGTCCCAGGACCCCCCATTGTCCGCAGGGCCCATTGTAACATCCTCGGCACCCCCTTGTCCCCAGGGCCCATTGTGACATTCAGGGGACCCCTCTTTGTCCCCAGGGCCCATTGTGACATCCTGGGGACCCCCCTTGTCCCCAGGGCCCATTGTGACGTTCCAGGACCCGCCATTGTCCCCAGGGCCCATTGTGACATCCTGGGGATCCCTCCTTGTCCCCAGGGCCCATTGTGACGTCCCAGGACCCCCCATTGTCCCCAGGGCCCATTGTGACATTCAGGGGCCCCCGTTTGTCACTGGGGCCCATTGTGACATCCCAGGACCCCACATTGTCCCCAGGGCCCATTGTGACATCCTGGGGACCCCCCCTTTGTCCCCAGTGCCCATTTGGACATCCTGCGGACCCCCCTTTGCCCCCAGGGCCCATTTTGACATTCAGGGGACCCACCATTGTCCCCAGGGCCCATTGTGACATCCTGGGGATCCCTCCTTGTCCCCAGGGCCCATTGTGACATCCCAGGACCCCCCATTGTCCCCAGGACCTATTGTGACATTCAGGGGACCCCCTTTGTCACTGGGGCCCATTGTGACACCATGGAGACCCCCGCTTGTCCTCAGGGTCCATTGTGACATCCTGGGGATGCCCCCATTTTCTCCAGGACCCATTGTGACATCCTGGCCACCCCCTTGCTCCCAGGGCCCGTTGTGGCACCATGGGGACACCCGCTTTGTCCCCAGGGCCCATTGTGGCACCATGGGGACCCCCTTTGACCCCAGGGCCCATTGTGGCACCATGGCAACCCCTTTTGTCCCCAGGGCCCATTGTGACATTCTTGGACCCCACTTTGTCCCCAGGGCCTATTGTGACACCATGGGGACCCCTCCTTGTCACTGGGGACCCATTGTGACACCATGGGGACCCCCCCTTGTCCTCAGGACTCATTCTCACATCCTGGACACCCCCCATTGTCCCCAGGGCCCATTGTGACATCCACTGCACCCCCTTGTCCCCAGGGCCCATTGTGACATTCAGGGGACCCCTCTTTGTCCCCAGGGCCCATTGTGACATCCTGGGGACCCCCCATTGTCCCCAGGGCCCATTGTGACGTCCCAGGACCCCCCATTGTCCCCAGGGCCCATTGTGACATCCTGTGGATCCCTCCTTGTCCCCAGGGCCCATTGTGACGTTTCAGGACCCCCCATTGTCCCCAGGACCCATTGTGAAATTCGGGGGACCCCAACTTGTCCCCAGGGCCCATTCTGATATCCTGGGGACACTCTTTGTCCCCAGGGCCCATTGTGACATCCCAGGACCCCCTTTGTCCCTGTCGAGGGTTAAGATTGCGGGGTGACAATCAAACCCTGGCAGATGTGTTGTCAACGTCCTCTCCCCCCCCAATTCCCCCTTTTTCCCCTCCCTCTCCCCCCTTCCCACTCAGCACAGGCGATTGGGAGGGGAAGAAGCACAGAGGGGAGAGAGCTGGAAAAGTTCAAGATGTTTTACTGATGCTACTGATAAGAACAGAGAAAATAATACAAATATACAAAACCAATCTTGTAAGTCTGAGCAACTGCGGAGCCAGCACCCAAAGTCCTGGATTGGACTCTGTAGCCAACCGGAGCTGGATTCAGTCTCTCACTGGCCTCCGTTCGCAGGGACGACCAGCAAGGTCCTCTCCTAATGTCAGCCATGAGGAAAAAAGGGCCGAGATCCTCGTGATCTCCCGCTTTTATATGAAGTATTCACGTGAATGGAATGTTATACACAGTTGGTCACCGGTTTCTCGTTGCCCCTCTCGCGAGATGTCCATCCGTGCTTATCAATAAGTTTTCATTCCATTGCTGGGTTTGCCAAAACATGTGTTGGGTTCTCCAGGAAAATGCAGCTAATATGAAGCTTGAGCTGACAGGCAAATTCACTAAAAGAGAAACTTGTTTTTAACAAAACCAGGACATTCCACCCCTTATAATATGACATTCACTGAATACTTAAACCTTATCAATACAATCTATCAATACAATCTAATTAATCACTACTACTATATATATATATATATATATATACATATGTACATATATACACAGGAGTAATTAATCAGTGGACCATCCTTTGAAAAGTTCATTAAGTTCATTTTGTCACCACAGTCTCCCAGGGCAGGGAAAATGGTCCAAGTGCATCTCATGACCCCTGTTGGTGGGTTAAGGACACCAACTTCCAAGAAGGTGTCGGGCGCCACTCGAAGAAGCCAGCGCTGGTTTCATCACCATTGTCTTGATCTGAAAGACACTTATTAAACATTGTTAGTGCGGCAATTCACATCGTACAGTTCAGCATTGCACATTTTCACCTAAAATCAAATCCCCTTGAGGTGCACACCGAACTTCTCCATCCTTAAGCATCACCCACCAGGTGCTGCCAGGTCCCTGGGCAAAAACAATCCCACGAATAGGTTTGCCTGTGCCTGAGGCAGGAGGAACCCAGACTGCCTTTCCTAAGATATTTTTCATGTGTACTACAGGGACTTTATCTCCTTCTACAGTCCATAGAATTTCTGATTGGGCAGGCCCGGCTCGATTGGTTGATCCCCTGGTGTTGACCAACCAAGTGGCTTTTGCTAAATGTGAATCCCAGTTTTTAAAGGCTCCACCACCCAGTGCCTTTAGTGTAGTTTTTAACAAACCATTGTACCTTTCAGTTTTCCCAGAGGCTGGTGCATGATATGGAATATGATACACCCACTCAATACCATGTTCTTTGGCCCAATTGTCTATAATACTGTTTTTGAAATGAGTACCATTGTCTGATTCAATTCTTTCTGGCGTACCCGGCCACCAAAGGACTTGCTTCTCAAGGCCCAAGATGGTATTTCGGGCTGTAGCATGAGGTACGGCAGATGTTTCCAACCATCCAGTGGTTGCTTCCACCATTGTAAGTACATAACGCTTACCTTGACGTGTTTGTGGAAGTGTAATATAATCAATCTGCCAAGCTTCTCCATACTTATACTTTAACCATCGCCCCCCATACCATACAGGCTTTAACCGTTTCGCTTGTTTGATTTCGGTGCAAGTTTCACATTCATGAATAACGTGTGAAACAGTGTCCATAGTTAAATCCACCCCTCGATCACGAGCCCATTTTCATGTTGCATCTCTACCTTGATGCCCTGAAGCACCATGGGCCCACCGAGCTAGGAAAAGTTCACCTTTATGTTGCCAGCCCAAGTCCACCTCAGCTACTTTAATCTTAGCAGCTTGATCCGCTTGTTGGTTGTTTCGATGTTCCTCGGTGGCTTGACTTTTAGGCACATGAGCATCTACATGACCAACTTCCCCAGGCAGGCTCTCCAGCCGAGCAGCAATGTCTTGCCACAGCGTGGTTCCCAATAGTTTCACCTCTGCGCTGCCAGTTACTTTTCTTCCATTGCCGTAGCCACCCCCACAAGGCATTTGCTCCCATCCATGAGTCAGTATAGAGACAAAGCATTGGCCACTTCTCTCGTTCAGCAATGTCCAAAGCCAGCTGGATGGCTTTCACTGCTGCAAACTGACTGGATTCACCTTGTCCTTCAGTGGCTTCTGTAACTTGTCGTGTGGGACTCCACACAGCAGCTTTCACCGTCGATGTTTTCCTACAGACGACAGGATCCACCTGTGAACAGTGCACACTGCTTATCAGTCTCTGAAAGCGGATTATATGGTGGTGCTTCTTCAGCACGTTTTACTTCCTCCTCATCTGGAGACATCCCAAAGTCTTTGCTTTCTGGCCAGTCTGTAATCACTTCTAATATCCCTGGACGGTTGGGACTTCCAATCCGAGCTCATTGCGTGATCAGTGCAATCCATTTACTCCATGTAACTTCGGCTGCATGATGTGGAGAGGGAACCGTCCCTTTGAACACCCAGCTCAGCACCGGCAGTCGAGGTACCAGGAGGAGCTGTGCTTCAGTGCCCATCACTTCTGAAGCAGCTCGAACTCCTTCATATGCTGCCAGTATCTCCTTTTCAGTTGCAGTACAGTTGGCCTCAGATCCTTTGTATCCTCGACTCCAAAAACCTAAGGGTCGACCTCGGGTTTCTCCTGGTGCTTTCTGCCAGAGGCTCCAGGTAAGTCCATTATCTCCGGCTGCGGTGTAGAGCACATTTTTAACATCTAGTCCAGTTCGAACTGGTCCAAGGGCCACCGCATGAGTTATCTCACGCTTCATTTGTTCAAAGGCTTGTTGTTGTTCAGGGCCCCACTCAAATTGGTTCTTTTTTACGAGTCACTCGATAGAGAGGCTCACAATGTGGCTGTAGTCAGGAATGTGCATTCTCCAAAAACCTACAACGCCCAAGAAAGTCTGTGTCTCCTTTTTATTAGTAGGTGGAGACATTGCTGCAGTTTTGTTGATCACCTCCATTGGGATCTGACGACGGCCATCTTGCCATTTTATTCCTAAAAACTGGATCTCCCGTGCATGTCCCTTGACCTTGCTTCGTTTTATGGCAAAACCAGCATCCCAAATAATCTGAATTATTCTCTCACCTTTTTTGAAGACTTCTTTCGCTGTGTCGCCCCATACGATGATGTCATCAATATACTGCAAGTGTTCTGGAGCTTCACCTTGCTCCAGCGTGGTCTGGATCAGCCCATGGCAGATGGTAGCACTGTGGTCCCTGGGGTCATTGGTTGGGTCATGGAGTCACTGGTTGGGTGATGGGGTCATTAGTTGAATAATGGGGTCATTGGTTGAATGATGGGGTCATTGGTTGGGTCATGGGGTCACTGATTGGGTGATGGGGTCATTGGTTGAATGATGGGGTCATTGGTTGGGTTGTGGAGTCACTGATTGGGTGATGGGGTCACTGGTTGGGTTCAGGATTGGTTGGTTGGATGATGATGATGGTGGTTGGATGATGATGGTGGTGGTTGGATGATGATGGTGGTGGTTGGATGATGATGGTGGTTGGATGATGATGGTGCTCTATGCCAAGGATGCACGGAGCATCTGGGCCAGTCCCAAGGGGATGCTTTTGGATATTGGGGTGCAGGGCTTTGGTGTGAAGGTTCGGGAGACAGACTTTTGGGTGCAGGGATTTGGGCACCAAGAGTTCTGGGTGCAGCATTTGGGTCTGCAGGGTTCAGGTGTTCAAGACCTGGGGGTGCAGGACTTGTGGGCTGGAGGATTTGAGGGTGCAGGGATTTGGGGTGAGGGATTTCAGGGTGCCAGTTATGGGGGGGAAGGATCTGGGGTACAGGTTTTGGGGGTGCAGGGTTAAGGGGTTTAGGATTTTGGGGTGCACAGTTTAGGGTGCACGTTCTGGGCATGTATGATTTGAGAGTGCAGGGCTTTGGGGTACAGGATTTGGGGTGCAGGGTTTTGGGGTCAGGATCTGGGGGTGCAGGGTGTTGGGGAGAAGGATTTGGGGGTGCAGCATTTTGAAGTGCAGGGTTTGGAGGAGGGAGGTTTTGGGGGTGAAGGATTTGGTGGTGCTGGTTTTGGGGGTGCAGTGTTAAGGGCGTGGAGGATTAGTGGTGCAGGATTTGTGGGGTTCAGGATTTGGGGCTGCAGGGTATGGGAGGGAAGGATCTGGGGCTTCAGGATTTGGGGGTGCACTGTTGGGGGTGCAGGGTTTAGAAGTCAGGTCTAAGAGTGCAGAGTTTGGGGTGCAGGGATTTGGGGGGAAATTTAAGGTTGCAGAGTGTGGGGTGCACAGGACTGGGGCACAGGATTTGGGGGTGCGGGGTTTCAGGGTTCAGGATTTGGAGGTGTGGAGTTTTGGGGTGCAGGGGATGGGGTGAAGGATTTGAGGCTGCAGGGTGGTGGGGGAAGGATTTGGGGGTGAGAGATTTGGGGTGCAGGATTTGGGGGTGCAGAGTTTTGGGAGGCAAGGATCTGGGGCTGCAGGATTTGGGGGTTCAGTGTTTAGGGCAGCACAATCTTGGGGTGCAGGGGTCTGCACTGAAGGGTTTGGTAGAGCAGGATTTGGGGGTGCAGGACTTTCGGGTGAGGTTTGGGGGTGCAGGGTTCATGTGTTCAGGAACTGGGGGTGCAGGATTTGAGGGTGCAGGGCTCTGGGTGCAGAGTTTGGGAGTTCAGGGTTTGGGGTGCAGGGTTTTTGGCAGGAGGATCTGAGGGTGCAGGATCTGGGGGGCAGGATTTGGGGTTCAGCATTTTCAGTGCAGGTTTTGGGGGGACTTGATTTTAGGGTGCTCGCTTTGGGCTGCAGGATCTGGGTGCAGGATTTAGGGTTCGGGGTTCAGGGATGCAGTGAAGTGCGGGATCTGGGGTGCTCGATTTTGGGGTGCAGAGTCTTGCAGGAAGGATCTGGGGGTGCAGGGTTTAGGGTGCAGAATTTGGGGGTGTAGGGTTTTAGGGAGAAAGGCTTGGGGGTGCAGGTCTAGGGGGGTAAAATTTGGGGGCAAAGGGTTTGAAGGAGCAGGATTTGGGGTGCAGGATTTGGGGGTGCAGGGTTTGGGCGTGCAGTGCTAAGGTGGTGGAGGGTGCAGGGTTTGTAGTGAAGGTTTTGGGGTGCAGGATCTGGGGGTGCAGGATTTGGGCATGAATACTTTCGGGGTGCAGGATTTGAGGATGCAAAATCTGATGGTGCAAGGTTTGGGTGTTCAAGATGTAGGCGAGCAGGATCTTGGGTTTTGGGGCACAGGGCTGGGTGAGGCCAGATTTGGGGTGCAGGTCTGGGTGAGGGATCTGGGGGTGCAGGGTTTGGTAGTGCGGGAATTGAGGGTGCAGAGTTTGGGCGGCAGGGCTTGGGGGAGCAGGAGTTTGGGGTTCAGAACCTGTGGGTGCAGAGTTTGGGGTGCAGAACCCGTGGGTACCGGGTTTGGGGAGGCAGAATTGGGGGTGCAGGGTTTTGGAGTTCAGGACATGGGGTTGAGGATTTGGGGGTGCAAGGTTTGGAAGTGCATTGATTAGGGGGAAGGATTTAGGGTGGTGGGATTTGGGGGCACGGGGTTTGGGGGTCAGCATTTGGGGGTGCAAAGCTTAGGGGGCAGCGTTTTGAGTGCAAGTTGGGGGAGGACTTGATTTTAGGGTGCAGGGTTTGGGGTGCGAGTTTGGGGATGGCAGCATTTCGGGTATACAGTTTGGGGGTGCAGGGTTTTGGGGAGCAGTATCTGGGGGTACAGGATTATGGGATGTGCAGGGTTTGGGGGCGCAGGGTTCAGGGTTGCAGGGTTTGGTATCACAGGTTTGAGGGGTTCATGGCTTGGGAGGAAGGATTTGGGGGTGCAGAATTTAGGGGTGCACGTTTTAAGGGTGCAGAGCTTAGGGGGAAGAATCGGAGATGTAGGGGTTTTGGGGACATTATCTGGGGGTCAGGATTTGGGGTGCAGGGTTTTGAGGTGCAGGGTTCAGGTGTTCAGGGTTTGAGGAAAGGATCTGGAGGTGCAGGGCTTTGGAGTGGAGGATTTTGGGGTGCAGGGTTAGTTGGGATTTGGGGTTGCAGGGATTTGGGGTGCAGGGTTTGGTGGTGCATTGGTTTTGGGGGTGGAGGACTGGGGGACACAGGGTTTCAGGGTGCAGGATGTGGGGGTGCAGGATTTGGGAGTGCAGAGTTGGGGGGCAGAATTTTTGGTGCAGGGCTTTGGGGTACAGGACTTGGGGGTGCAGGGGTTTGGGTGGGGAATTTGGGGTGCAGGGTGTTGAGGAAGGATCTGGGGGTGCATTGTTTGGGGGGCTGGATGAGGAGGTGCACGATTTAGGGCTGCAGAGCCTGGGGGGCAGGGGTTTGTTGGCAGAATGTGGGGCTGCGGGGTTCTGGGGTGCAGAGTTTGGGAGATCAGGGGTTTGGGGTGCAGGGGTTTGGGGGGAAATTTAACGTTGCGCAGTGTGGGTTGCATTGGTTTTGGGGTGAAGGATTTGGGGGTGCGGGGTTTGGGGGTCAGGATCTGGGGGTGAAAGGCAGTGGGGAAGGATCTGGGGGTGAGATATTTGGGGTGCAGGGTTTGGGATGCCAGGTTTGGGGTGAAGGGTTTGGGGGCAAGGATCTGGGGTGCAGGATTAGGGCAATCAGGGCTGGGGGGATAAGTTTGTGTGGGGCAGAATTTCGGGGTGCAGGGTCTGGGTGGGCAGGATTTCGGGGCATCCGGGCTTGGGAGTGCAGGATTTTGGAGTACAGGGTTTGGGGGTGCAGGCTTGGGGAGGCAGAATTTGGGGGTGCAGGTTTGGAAGGGTCAGGACCTCGGGGGGCACAGTTTGGACAGCACAATGTGGGGTGCAGGATTTGGGAGAGAAGGATCTGGGGGGGCAGGGTTTGGGCTGAAGGGTTTGGTAGGGCAGGGGTTGGGGGAGCAGGATTTGCGGGTTCAGAACCTGAGGGTGCAGGGTATTGGGGAGCAGGATCTAGAAGGGCAGGGTTTGGGGGTGCAGGATTTTGGGGAGCAGAGTTTGGGGGTTCATGACGTGGGGATGGAGGAATTCGGGGTGCAGGGTTTGTGGGTGCAGGGTTCACATGTTTAGGACTTGGGGGTGAAGAATTTAGGTGTGCAGGGGTCTGGGGTGCTGGGTTTTGGGGTGCAGGATCAGGGGGTGCAAGGTTTGGAAGTGCAGGGTTTTGGGGCGCAGGGTTTGGGAAATCAAGGTTTGGGGTTCCAGGATTTGGGGGTGCAGTGTTAGGGGGTGAATGCTTTCGAGGGGCAGGGTTTGGGGGTGTATGATCTGGGGGTGAAGGGTTTCAGGGTGCAGGGTCAGGGGGAAGGATTTGGGGGGCAGGGTTAGGTGGGATGTGGGGCTGCAGGGTTTAAGTGTGCAGTATTTTGGGGTGTAGGGGTTTGTAGTGCAAGGTTCGGTAGGGCAGGATTTGGGGGTGCAGGGCTTTGGGGTGAGGGATTTCAGGGTGCCGGGTTTGGGAGGGAAGGATCTGGGGGTACAGGTTTTGGGGCTTCGGGCTTTTAGGGTGCAACTTGTGGAGTACGGGGTTTCAGGGTGCAAGGTTCAGTGGTGCAGGGGTTTGGGGGTGAAGGGTTTGGGGAGACAGAATTGGGGGTGCAGGGTTTGGGATTGCAGGGTGTTGGGGGAAGGATCTGGGGGTACAAGGTTTGGGGTAGCAGGGTTTTGGGGAGCAGGGTTTCGGGGTCAGGCTTTAGGGGGACAGGGTTTGGGGGGCAGGGCCGGGAGGGATGATTTGGGGGTGCAGGGTTTAGGGCAGCAGGATCTTGGGGTGAAGGGGTTTGGGGCGAAGGGTTGGGTAGGACAGGATTTGGGGTGCAGGTTTTTAGGGTGCAACTTGTGGGGGCAGGATTTGGGGTACAGGGGTTTGGGAGTGCAGGTCTTGGGAAGGCAGAATTGGGGTGTAGATTTTGGGTGTTCAAGACCTTGGGGTGCAGGGTTAAGGGGTGCAGGGTTCTGGGGTGCAGTGTTCTGGGGGTGCAGGGTATTGGGGTGCAGGACTTGGGGTTGCAGGAGGCAGGATCTGGGGCGCAGCTTTTGAAGTTGCAGGTTTTGGGGGTGCAAGATCTGGAGAGTCAGGATTTGGGGTGCACTGTTTGGGGTAGCATGGTTTAGGGTGCACAAGTTTTGGGAGTGCGTGATTTGAGAGTGCAGGGCTTTGGGGTGCAGGATCTGGGGGTGCAGGGTGTTGGGGAGAAGGATTTGGGGGTGCAGCATTTTGAAGTGCAGGGTTTGGAGGAGGGAGGTTTTGGGGGTGCAAGATTTGGTGGTTCAGGTTTTGGGGGTGCAGTGTTAAGGGGGTGGAGGATTAGGGGTGCAGGGTTTGGGGGTTCAGGATTTGGGGCTGCAGGGTATGGGAGGGAAGGATCTGGGGCTTCAGGATTTGGGGTTGCACTGTTTGGGGTGCAGGGTTTAGAAGTCAGGTCTCAGAGTGCAGGGTTTGGGGTGCAGGGGCTTGGGGGGAAATTTAAGGTTGCAGAGTGTGGGGTGCACAGGACTGGGGCACAGGATTTGGGGGTGCGGGGGTTCAGGGTTCAGGATTTGGAGGTGTGGAGTTTTGGGGTGCAGGGTATGGGGGTGTAGGGCTGGGGCTGCAGGCTTTGGGGGGAAGAATATTGGGGTGCATGGTTTAGGGGCACAGGGGCTTGGGGGGAACGATTTGGGGCTGCAGGGTTTGAAGTGCAGGGTTTAAGGGGGCAGGGTTTGAAGTGCAAGGTTCGGTGGTTCGGGATTCTGGGGTGCTGGGATTTGAGGTGAAGGATCTGGGGGTGCAGGATTTAGAGGTGCAGGATCTGAGGATGCAGGATCTGGGGAGCAGGACCTTGGGGAGCAGCACCTTGGGGTGAGGGTTCGGGGTGCAGGGTTTGAGGGTGCAGGGTTTCGGGGTGCAGGGTTCCCGTGTTCAGGGAGTGTGGCTGCCAGGTTTGGGGGCACAATTTGCAGGTGCAGGGTTTGAAGGTTCAGGACTTGAGGCTGCAGGATGTGGGGGTTCAAGGTTTGGGGTGCAGGGTTTGGGGGTGGATGATTAGGGGGTGCAGACTTTGGAATTCAGGATCTTGGGGTGCAGGGGTCTGCACTGAAGGGTTTGGTAGAGTAGGATATGGGGGTGCAGGACTTTAGGGTGGGGTTTGGGGGTGCAGGGTTCATGTGTTCAGGAACTGGGGGTGCAGGGTTTGAGGGCTTTGGGTGCCGAGTTTGGGAGTTCAGGGTTTGGGGTGCAGGATTTTTGGCAGGAGGATCTGAGGGTGCAGGATCTGGGGGGGAGGATTTGGGGTTTCAGGGTTCAGGGATGCATTGGTTTGAAGTGCGGGATCTGGGGTGCCCTATTTTGGGGTGCAGAGTCTTGCAGGAAGGATCTGGGGGTGCAAGAATTGGGTGAGCAGGATATGGGGGTGTAGGGTTTTAGGGTGAAGGGCTTGGGGGTGAAGGTCTTAGGGGACAAAATGGGAGGGCAAAGGGTTTGGAGGAGCAGGATTTGGGGGTGCAGGATTTGGGGGTGCAGGATTTGAGTATGGCGTGTGGGGAGGCAGGATTGGGGGGGCTGCATTTGGGGTGCAGGATTTGAGGGTTCAGTGCTTACAGTATCTGGATCTGGGGGTGCAGTTTTTGGAGGTGCAGTTTGGGTGAGAAGGATCTGGGGATGCAGGATTTGGGGGTGCAGGGTTTGGGGGTGCAGGGTGTTGAGGTGTAGGGTTTGGGGGGCAGGATCTGGGGGTGTGGGATTTAGGGGTGTAGGGTTGGGGGTGAAGGGTTTGGGGGACAGAATTTTGAGGTGAAGGGTTTGTCAGTACAGGGTCTTGGGGTGAGGGGGTTTGGGGTGAAGGGTTGGGTAGGGCAGGATTTGGGGGTGCAGGACTATGGGCTGAGGGTTTGGGGTTGCAGGGTTCACATGTTCAGGAACCAGGGTTGCAGGGTTTTGGGGTGCAGGGTTGGGGGAATATTTGAGGTACAGGATTTGGGGTGTAGGGTTTGGAGGTGGAAGAATTTGGAGGTTCGTGGTTGGGGCACGCAGAGTTAGGGGCTGCAGGATCTGGGGTGCAGGGTTTGGGGGGCACTGTTTTGGGGGGAAGGATTTGTCAGATACAGGGTTTAAGGCTTTAGGATTTGGAGATGTAAAATTTTGGGGTGCAGGAGGTGCAGGGTCTGGGGTTGCAGGATTTGGGGTGCAGTGTGTGGGGGTGCAAGATCTTGGGGTGTACGAGCTTTGGGTGTGGGATTTGAAGGAAAATTATTTGGGGGTGCAGGGACTGGGGGTGTAGGGTTTTGGGGTTGCTGTGTTTGGAGATTTGTGACTTGGGTGTCAAGGATTTGGGGTGCAGGGTTTGAAGTGCAGGGCTAAAGGGGGCAGGATTTGGAGGTGCAAGATTTGGTGGTCTGGGGTACTGGGGTGCAGGGTTTTGGGGTGCGGGATTTCGGGGTGCAGGTTTCACGTCTTTAGGAACTGGGCGGGGAGGGTTTCTTGGTGCGGACTTTTGAGTGCAAGTTTGAGGGGCCTTGATTTTGGGGTGCATGGTTTGGGGGGCAGGATTCCGGGTGTAAGGTTTTGAGGTGCAGGACTTGGGGGTGCAGGTTTCACACGTTAAGGAACTGGGGCTGCAGAGGTTGGGGGTGCAGCGTTGTGGGCTGCAGGGTTGAAGGGTGCAGGATTTAGGGGTACAGGTTTTGGGGATGCAGGAGCTGGGGGTGCAGACTGTAGGGATCAGAATTTGGGGGTGCAGGGTTCTGGGGTGCAGGATCTGGGTGAGCAGGCTGTTGGGGTACAGAACCTTGTAGTTCAGTGTTTAGAGGCAGGATTTGGGGGTGCAGGGTTTGGGGTGAGGGGTTCAGGTGTTCAGCACCTGGGGGTGCAGGACCTGAGGGTTGGAGGATTTGGGGGTGCAGGAATTTGGGGGTGCAGGGATATGGGTGCAACTTGTGGGGTGCAAGGTTTTGGGTATAGGGTTTTGGGGTGCAGAGTTTTGGGGGGGAGGATTGGGGGAGCAGGGTTTTGGGGTGCAAGGTTCAGTGGTGCAGGGTTCTGGGGGTGCAGGGTTTAGCGCCAGAATTGGGGGTGCAGGGTTTGGGATTGCAGGGTGTTGGGGGAAGGATCTGGGGGTACAAGATTGGGGGTAGCAGGGTTTTGGGGAGCAGGGTTTCGGGGTCAGGCTTTAGGGGGACAGGGTTTGGGGGGCAGGGTTGGGAGGGATGATTTGGGGGTGCAGGGTTTAGGGCAGCAGGATTTTGGGGTGAAGGGGTTTGGGCTGAAGGGTGGGTAGGACAGGATTTGGGGGTGCAGGATTTTAGGATGCAACTTGTGGGGGCAGGATTTGGGGTACAGGAGGTTGGGGGTGCAGGGTTTGGGGTGTAGGATTTAGTGGAGCAGGGACTGGGGGTGAAGGTCTTGTGGAGGCAGAATTGGGGGTGCAGATTTTGGGTGTTCAGGACCTGGGGGTGCAGGATTTGGGGATGTAGGTTTTGGGGGGTAGATTTTGGGGTGCTGGGTTCGGGACATGGGTCTGGAGGATTTGGGGGTGCAGGGTTAAGGGGTTTAGGATTTTGGGGTGCACAGTTTAGGGTGCACGTTCTGGGCCTGTATGATTTGAGAGTGCAGGGCTTTGGGGTACAGGATTTGGGGTGCAGGGTTTTGGGGTCAGGATCTGGGGGTGCAGGGTGTTGGGGAGAAGGATTTGGGGGTGCAGCATTTTGAAGTGCAGGGTTTGGAGGAGGGAGGTTTTGGGGGTGAAAGATTTGGTGGTTCAGGTTTTGGGGGTGCAGTGTTAAGGGGGTGGAAGTTTAGGGGTGCAGGGTTTGGGGGTTCAGGATTTGGGGGTGCAGGGTATCGGAGGGAAGGATCTGGGGCTTCAGGATTTGGGGGTGTACCGTTTGGGGGTGCAGGGTTTAGAAGTCAGGTCTCAGAGTGCAGGGTTTGGGGTGCAGAGTGTGGGGTGCATAGGACTGGAGCACAGGATTTGGAGGTGTGGAGTTTTGGGGTGCAGGGGTTGGGGGTGAAGGATTTGAGTCTGCAGGGTGGTGGGGGAAGGATTTGGGGGTGAGAAATTTGGGGTGCAGGATTTGGGGGTGCAGAGTTTTGGGAGGCAAGGATCTGGGGCTGCAGGATTTGGGGGTTCAGTGTTTAGGGCAGCACAACCTCGGGGTGCAGGGGTTTGCAGTGAAAGGTTTGGTAGGCAGGATTTGGGTTGCAGGATTCTGGGGTGCTGGGTTTGGGGTACAGGATTTGGTGTTGCAGGGATGGGGTTGAAGGGCTTGGGTTTCCAGGCCTTTGAGGTGCAGGATTTGGAGGTGCAAGGTTTGGGAGGGAATTCTTTGGGGTGCAGGGTTTGGGGTTCCAGGAGGTGGGGGAAGGACCTTGGGGTGTAGGGTTTGGGGGGCAGGGTTTTGGGGGAAGGATTTAGGGGTGCAGGGTTTTGAAGTGCAGCGTTTCAGGGGAGCATGGTTTTGGGGGTGCACATGTGGGGTCCAGGTTTGGGGGGTGCAGAGTTTGTGAATGGAGGATTTTGGGGTGCAGGGTTTGGGACTGCCTAATTTGGGGGTGCAGTGTTTGGGTGTTCAGGACCTGGGGGTGCTGCGTTTGGGAATGCAGGCTTTGGGGGTGCAGGGCTCAGGATTTGGGAGGGCAGGATTAGGGGGTGTGAGATTTCAGGGTTTTGGGGTGCAGGGTTTGGGACTGCCTAATTTGGGGGTGCAGTGTTTGGGTGTTCAGGACCTGGGGGTGCTGCGTTTGGGAATGCAGGCTTTGGGGGTGCAGGGCTCAGGATTTGGGAGGGCAGGATTAGGGGGTGTGAGATTTCAGGGTTTAGGGGTGCAAAGTTTGGTAGGGCTGAATTTAGGGGTGCAGGATTTGGGGTGTAGGGTTTGGTGCTGTGAGATTTGGGGGTGCAGGGTTTGGGGGTGCAAGATTTGAGGGTGCAAGGTTTGGGTGTTCAAGATTTAGGGGAGCAGGATCTTGGGATGCAGGGTTTGGGGGTGCAGGGCTTTTGGGTGAGGGATTTAGGGTTCAGGCTTAGGGGTGCAGGGTTTGGGGGTGCAGGGTGTTGGGGAAGGATTTGGGGGTACAGGGTTTGGAGGTGCAGTCGTTCAGGGATCAGGGTTTGGGGGGCAGAATTTGGGGTGCAGGGTTTGGGATGGCAGGATTAGGGGGAGCAAGACTGTGGGGTGCAGGGGTTTGGGGTGAAGGGTTTGGTAGGGCACGATTTGGGGTGCAGGCTTTAGGAAGGAAGGAAGGAAAGAAGGATCTGGAGGTGCAGGATTTGGTGTGCAGGGTTTAGGGGTGCAGGATTTAAGGGTGCGGGGGTTTGGGTGAAGGGCTTGGTAGGGCAGGAATTTGGGGTGCAGGGTTTGGGGGTGCAGGGTTGTGAAGTGCAGAGATTTGCAGGTGCAAGATCTGGGATTGTAGGGTTTGGGGGTGTAGGATCCGGGGAGCAGGGTTTGGGGTGCAGAACCTTGTTGTTCAGGGTTTAGAGGCAGGATTTGGGGGTGCAGGGCTTTGGGGTGAGGAGTTGCGGGTGCAGGGTTCAGGACTTGGGGGTTGCAGGATTTGGGGGTGCAGGGTTGGGTAAGGAAGGATCTGAGGGCGCAGGGTTTGAAGTTTCAGGACTTGGGGTGCAGGATTTGGGGGTACAGGATTAATGGGTGTAGGGTGTTTGGGGAAAGGATTTGGGGGTGCAGGGTTTTGAAGTGCAGGGTTTAAAGGGGCAGGATATGGGGTGAACGATTTGGGGGTGCACATTTTTGGGGTGTGCAAGATTTGAGAGTGCAGGGATTTGGGGTGAGCGATTTCAGGGTGCCAGGTTTGGGGGGGAAGGATCTGCGGGTGCAGGGTTTGTCAGTGCATTGATTGGGGGTCAGAATTTGGGGGTGCAGGGTTTGTGGGGTAGGATTTTGGGTGCAGGGTTTGGGGAGCAGGATCTGGGGGTGATGGAATTGGTTGAAAGGTTTCGTGGTGCCGGCTTTGGGGGAGCAGAGTTCAGGGGTGCAAGGTTTTGGGGGACAGGTTTGGACATAAAAGATTCGGGGGCGAATGGTTTGGGGGAACGATTTGGGGGTGCAGGATTTGGGGGTGCAGGATTTGGTATTACAGGTTTTGGGGAATCATGGCTTGGGAGGAAGGATTTAGGGGTGCAGGGTTTCAAGATGCAGGATTTGGGGTGCAGTATTTGGGGTTGCAGGTTTGGGGGTGCAAGTTGTGGGGCGGCAGGATATCGGGTATAGGGTTCTGGGCTGCAGGGTTTGGGGGTGCAGGATTTCAACGTGCAGGGTTCTGGGGTGCAGTATCTGGGGGTCCAGGGTTTGGCAGTGCATTGGCTTTGGGGGTTGAAGGATTTGGGGGTGCAGGGTTTAGGAATGCAGGATTTGGGGGTGCAGGATTTGGGGGTGCAGAGTTAGGGGGCAGGATTTTCAGTGCAGGGCTTCAGGGCACAGAACTTGGTGGTGCAGGATCTGGGGGTGCAGGTTTGCGGTGGGGAATTTGGGGGTGCAGGGTGATGAGGAAGGATCTGGGGGTGCAATATTTGGGCTTTAAGGGCTTAGGGGGGCAGGATCTGGCAGTGCAGAGTTTGGGGACAGGATCTGGGGGTGCAGCGATTGGGGTTACAGGTTTTGGGGGTGCAGGGTTAAGGGAATTGTTTGAGGTGCAGGGTTATGAGAGTGCAGGATTTCTGGGTGCAGAGTTTGGGGTGCTGGGTATGGGGCAGCAGGATCTGGGGGTGCAGGTTTTGGGGGTGCATTCATTTGGGGGGAGGATCTGGGGGTGCAGGGTTTAAGGGTTCAGGATTTGGAGGTGTAGGGTTTTGGGGTACAGGGTTCTGGGTGGAGGTTTTGGGGTGAAAGATTTGGGGGTGCAGTGTTAAGGGGTGGAGGCTTAGAGGTGCAAGATTTGGGGGTGCAGAGTTTTCGTGTGTCTGATTTGGGGGTGCAGGGTCTGGGGGTGCAAGATCCTGGAATTCAGGATCTGGGGGTTCAGGATTTGGGGGTGCAGGGTATGGGAGGGAAGGATCTGGGGCTTCAGGATTTGGGGGTGCACTGTTTGGGGGTGCAGGGTTTAGAAGTCAGGTCTAAGAGTGCAGCGTTTGGGGTGCAGGGGCTTGGGGGGAAATTTAAGGTTGCAGAGTGTGGGGTGCACAGGACTGGGGCACAGGATTTGGGGGTGCGAGGTTTCAGGGTTCAGGATTTGGAGGTGTGGAGTTTTGGGGTGCAGGGGATGGGGGTGAAGGATTTGAGGCTGCAGGGTGGTGGGGGGAGGATTTGGGGGTGAGAGATTTGGGGTGCAGGATGTGGGGGTGCAGAGTTTTGGGAGGCAGGGATCTGGGGCTGCAGGATTTGGGGGTTCAGTGTTTACGGCAGCACAACCTCGGGGTGCAGGGGTTTGCAGTGAAAGGTTTGGTAGGCAGGATTTGGGGTGCAGGATTCTGGGGTGCTGGGTTTGGGGCACAGGATTTGGTGTTGCAGGGATGGGGTTGAAGGGCTTGGGTTTCCAGGCCTTTGAGGTGCAGGATTTGGAGGTGCAAGGTTTGGGAGGGAATTCTTTGGGGTGCAGGGTTTGGGGTTCCAGGAGGTGGGGGAAGGACCTTGGGGTGTAGGGTTTGGGGGGCAGGGTTTTGGGGGAAGGATTTAGGGGTGCAGGGTTTTGAAGTGCAGCGTTTCAGGGGGGCATGGTTTTGGGGGTGCACATGTGGGGGTCCAGGTTTGGGGGGTGCAGAGTTTGTGAATGGAGGATTTTGGGGTGCTGGGTTTGGGACTGCCTAATTTGGGGGTGCAGTGTTTGGGTGTTCAGGACCTGGGGGTGCTGCGTTTGGGAATGCAGGCTTTGGGGGTGCAGGGCTCAGGATTTGGGAGGGCAGGATTAGGGGGTGTGAGATTTCAGGGTTTAGGGGTGCAAAGCTTGGTAGGGCTGAATTATAGGGGTGCAGGATTTGGGGGGCAGGGTTTGGTGCTGCAGGATTTCGGGGTGCAGGGTTTGGGGGCTTAAGGTTAGGGTGTTCAAGATTTAGGGGAGCAGGATCTTGGGGTGCAGGGTTTGGGGGTGCAGGGCTTTTGGGTGAGGGATTTAGGGTTCAGGCTTAGGGGTGCAGGGTTTGGGGGTGCAGGGTGTTGGGGAAGGATTTGGGGGTACAGGGTTTGGAGGTGCAGTGTTTCAGGGACCGGGGTTTGGGGGGCAGAATTTGGGGTGCAGGGTTTGGGATGGCAGGATTAGGGGGAGCAAGACTGTGGGGTGCAGGGGTTTGGGGTGAAGGGTTTGGTAGGGCACGATTTGGGGTGCAGGCTTTAGGAAGGAAGGAAGGAAAGAAGGATCTGGAGGTGCAGGATTTGGTGTGCAGGGTTTAGGGGTGCAGGATTTAAGGGTGCGGGGGTTTGGGTGAAGGGCTTGGTAGGGCAGGAATTTGGGGTGCAGGGTTTGGGGGTGCAGGGTGTTTTGGGAACGATCTGGGGGTACAGGGTTTGGGGTGCTGGGTTTGGGGGTTAAAGGATTTGCGGGGGCAGGGTTCAGGTGTTCAGGACCGGGGCGTGCAGGCTTTGCGGGTTCAAGGTTCCAGGTGCATTGTTTGGGGGGAGAGGACTTGGGGGTGCAGAGTTTTGGGGTGCAGGGCTTGTGAGAGAGGAATCGGGGGTGCAGGATTTGGGGGTTCAGGGTTTAGGGTAGCAGGATCTTGGGGTGCAGGATATGGGGGTGCAGTGTTTTGGGGGTCAGGATCTGGGGGTGCATGATTTGGGGGCTCAGGGTTTGGGGATGAAGGGTCTTGGGGTGCTGGGCTTTGGGCTGCAGTGTTGGGGGGCAGGTTTTGGGGTGCAGGGTTTGGGGGCAGGTTTTGCGTGTTCAGGAACTGGGGATGCAGGATTTTGCGTTGAAGGGCTCTGGGGTGCCGGGGTTGGCCTGCAGGGATTGGGGTGCAGTATTTTGGGGTGCAGGGGTTTGGGGTTCAGGACCTGGGGGTGCAGGGTCTTAGGGAACCGGATTTCAGGGGTGCAGGATTTAAGGGGTGCAGGGGCTTTGGGAGAGGGATTTGGGCTTCAGGGTCTGAGGGGTGCAGGGTTTGGTGGGGAAGGGTTTGGGGTGCCTGGTTTAGGGTTGCAGGATCTGGGGTGCAGGGTTTGGAGGTGCCGGGGTTTTGGGGGGCAGGATATAGGGGTGCAGGATTTGAGGGTGCAGGGTTGTGGAGTGCAGAGATTTGCAGGTGCAAGATCTGGGATTGTAGGGTTTTGGGGTGCAGGTTTTGGGGAGGAAGGATTTGGGGTGCAGGGTTTAAAGGTTCACGATCTGGAGGTGCAGCGTTTTGGGGTGCAGGGTTATGGGGCTACAGGTTTTGGGAGGGAAGGGTCTGGGGGTGCAGGGTGCAGGGATCACAGTATGGGGGTGCAGGATTCTGGGGTGCAGGATCTGGGGAGCAGGATATGGGGGATATCACCCCAAACGTGCCCCGCAGACACGGCACCCAAAATCCTGCACCCCAAAATACTCTTCTCAAACCCGCACCCCAGATCCTGACCCCAAGCCCTGCACCAAAACCCTGCCCCTCAATCCTTCACCCCAAATCCTCCACCCCCGATCCTGTCTTCCCAAATCCTGCACCCCCAAATTCGGCCCTACCAAACTCTGCACCCCTAAACCCTACAACTGAAACCTTGCACCCCCTAATCCTGCCCTCCCTACCTTCCTGAACCCCGAAACGTGCACCCCAAACCCTGCATTCCCAAATCCTTCCGTCCTATACCCTACACCCCTAAACCTGCCCCCAAACCCTGCACCCCAAAGAATTCCCTCCCAAACCTTGCACCTCCAAATCCTGCACCTCAAAGGCCTGGAAACCCAAGCCCTTCAACCCCATCCCTGCAACAGCAAATCCTGTACCCCAAACCCAGCACCCCAGAATCCTGCACCCCAAATCCTGCCTACCAAACCTTTCACTGCAAACCCCTGCACCCCAAGATTGTGCTGCCCTAAACACTGAACCCCCAAATCCTGCAGCCCCAGATCCTGACCCCAAGCCCTGTACCAAAACCCTGCCCCTCAATCCTGCACCCCCAAATCCTCCACCCCCGATCCTGTCTTCCCAAACCCTGCACCCCAAATCCTGCCCCCCCAGCTTGCACTCTGCACCCCCAAACCGTGCACTCCCAATCCCTGAACGCCCAAGTCCTGCACCCCCACGTCCTTAGCGCCCAAAATGTGCACCCCAGATCCTCCCCACCCAGTCCTGCACCCCTAATATTCCACCCTCTAATAATGCACCCCTAAGCCTCGCACCCTGAAAGCTGCACCCCCAGGTCCTGAGTCCCCAAACCCTGCACCCCCAAATCCCGCGCCTTTAAATCCTGTCCTCCTAAAACCCAGGACCCCCATAATTTGCCTCCCCAAACCCTGCTCCCCAAAACCCTGCACCCCCAAACCCAGCACCCCCAGGTCCTGAACACCCAAACCCTGCACCCCAAAACCCTGCACCCCCAAAGGCAGCACCCCCAGGTCCTGAACACGCAAACTCTGCACCCCAAACCCTGCCATCCCAAACCCTGCACCCATAATTCTGCCTCCCAGACCCTGATCCCTGAAACACTCCACCTCCAAACCCTGCACCCCCAAATCGTTCCCCAACACCCTGCACCCCCTAACCCTGAACCCCAAATACCAAAACCCTGCACCCCAAAATCCTGCAAGGTTTGGTAACCTTGCACCCTCAAATATTGCACTCCCCAAACCTGCATCCCGAAAGCATTCCTGCCCAAATTCTGTACCCTAAGATCCTGCACCCTAAAACCCTGCACCCCCAAAATCCTTCTCCCCAACCCTGCACCCCCAAAAACTCCGCCCCCACAACCTGAACCCCCAAACCCTGTACTAAAACCTGCAACCACAGACCTGGCACGCCCAAACTCTGCACCCCAAATCCTCCCTCCCCAAAACCTGCACCCCAAAACCGTACAAGCCCAGATCTTGCACCCCTAAATCTCTGCACTCCACAACCCTGCACCCTCAAATCCTGCACCCCTATATCCTGCCCCCAAACCCCTGCACCTCCAAACCCTTGACCCCCAAATCCTGCAACCCTAAGCCAGGCACCCCCAAACCCTTCCCCACCAAACCCTGCACCCCCAATTCCTCCATCCCCACGTCATGAACCCCCAAACCCTGCTCCCCAAAACTCTGCACCCCCAAACCCTGAATTCCCAGGCCCTGCACCCCAAACTTAGCTGTCAAAACTGTGCACCCAAAATTCTGCCCCCACCGAACCCTAACCCTGGCTCCCCAAACACTGCCCCCCAAACCCTGCTTCCCGTTATCCTCCAACCCCACAGCCCAAATCCCCAGAACCAGCAACCCCAAAACCCTGTACCCCCATCCCTGCACCCCAAATCATTTTCCTTCAAATCCTACCTGCAAAACTTGTACACCCCAAGATCCTGCACCCCCAAACCCTGTGCCCCAAACACTGCACCCCCAAACCCTGCCCTTCTAGATCCTGCACCCCAATACCCTGCCCCCCCAGGTTCTGAACCCCCAAAACCTGCTCCCCAAACCCTACCCCCCTAAACTGTCCACCCCCAAACTCTGCCCTACCGAGCCCTCCACCCCAAACCCCTGCACCCCAAGATCCTGCTGCCCTAAACCCTGCACCCCCTTATCATCCTTCCCTAAACCCTGCACCCCAAACCCTGCACCCCAAACCACTGCACCCCAAACCTGACACCCCAGAACGCTGCAACGCCACATCCTGCCCCCTTAAACTGCACACCCCCGAATTCTGCACCCTAAAGTCCTGCACCCCAAAGCATGCCCTACCAAAACTTTGTACCCCAAACCCTGCAGCCCCAAACCCTGCACCCCAAATCCTGCACTCCAAAATCATACACCCTGAAACACTGAAACCCCAAATCCTACCCCTCAAACACTGCACCCCAAATCCTTCCTCCAGAACACTGCAGCCCTAAACCCTGCACCCTAAATCCCTGCAGCCCCAAATCCCGTCTAACCTTGGACCCCCAAAACCTGCACCCCTAGATCCATCCCCCCAAGTGAATGCACCCCCAGAACCTGAACCCCCAGATGCTGCTGCCCCATACCCAGCACCCCAAACTCTGCACCTGGAAATCCTGTACTCTCATAACCCTGCACCTCAAATAATTCCCTCCACCCTGCACCCCCAAAACCTGTAACCCCAGACGCTGCACCCCCAGGTCCTGTCCCCAAACTCTGCACTGCCAGATCCTGCCCCCCGTAACCCTTAAAGCCCAAATATTGCACCCCCAGATCCTTCCTCAACACCCTGTACCCCCAAATTCCCCACCCAAAACCTGCAGCCCCAAACCCTGCACCCCCAAATCCTGACCCCCCAGATAATGCCCCCAAAACCCTGAATCCCCAATCCTGCACCCCAAAACCCTGAACCCCAAAATACTGCACCCCTAAATTCTGCACCCCAAACCCTGCAGACCAACCCCGGCACCCCGACGCCCTGCACCCCCAGTTCCTGTCAATGGAAACCCCAAACCCTGCAGCCCAAATCACTTTCCTTCAAATCCCACACCCAAAACTCATACACCCCAAGATGCTGCACCCCAAAACCCTGCCCCCTAAACTTTGTACCCCACACCCTGCCCCCAAACCCTACACCCCAAAACCTGCAGTCCCAAACCCTGCACCCGAAAACTCTACACCCCCAAATCCTTCACCCCAAAATCCTGCCCTACCAAGCCCTGCACCCTCAGATTCTGCACCCCAAAACCTTCACCCCAAAACCTTCACTGCAAACCTTTCACCCCAAACCCTTCACCTGCAGCTCTGTCCCCCAAACCCTTCAACCCCCAACCCTACACCCCCAAATCCTCCACCCCAAAACCCTGTACCCCAAAACCCTTTACCCTAAAAGCTGCACCAGCAGATCCTTCCCCCAACTCCCTGCACCCCCAATTCCTGCCCCACCAGACCCTGCACCCCCAACCCTGCTCCTCTGTTCCTGCTCTCCACAAACCTGCACCCCAAATCCTGCAACCCCAA
The DNA here is from genome assembly GCF_037038585.1 of Patagioenas fasciata. Classification (NCBI taxonomy): domain Eukaryota; kingdom Metazoa; phylum Chordata; class Aves; order Columbiformes; family Columbidae; genus Patagioenas; species Patagioenas fasciata. The sequence goes on from NW_027288594.1 coordinate 35,737, forward strand.
ACGCTGCACCCCCAAATCCCACCTTCCACAACCGTGCACCCAAAAACCCTGCACCCTGCAAACCCTGCACCCCAGTACTCCAGCGCACCAAATCTTGCACCTGCAAATCCTGTCCCCTTCAAACCCCTGTACCCCCAAATCCTGCACCCAAACCCTGTACCCCCAAATCCTTGACACCCACAACCCGAATCTCCAAAAGCTGCAACCCCAAACCCTGCCCCCCCAAACCCTGCCCCCCTGAACCCTGCACCCCAGATCCTGCACCACTGAACTCTCATCCCCAAATCCCTTAACTCTCAAAAGCTGCACCCCCAGACCCTGTAGCACCAAATCAGGCCCCCCAAAACCCTGCAGCCCCACACGCCTTGCACCCCCAAATCCTGCACTACCTGATCCTCCACCCCCATAGCACTGCACCCCAAAATCCTGCCCTACCAACCCTTCACCCCAAACCCTTCACGTCGAAATTCTATTCCCCAAACCCTTCACCCTCCAACCCTACACCCTAAATCCCGCACCCCCAATTCTGCACCAGAAAATCCTGAACCCCCAGATCTTGAACCAACAGATCCTTCCCCCAAATCCTGCACCCCCAAACCTTCACCCCCAAATCCTCCACCCCGCAACCCTGCACCGCAAACCCCTTTACCCTAAAGCCTGCACCAGCAAATCCTTCCCCCAACACCCTGCACCCCCAATTCCTGCCCACCAAACCCTGCACCCCCTAACCCTGAACCCCAAATCCCTCACCCAAAACCCATGCACCCCTCAAATCTTGCACCCCCTAACCCTGAACCCCAAATCCCTCACCCGAACACCCTGCACCCCCAAAGCCTGCACCCCCTAACTCTGAACCTCCAATCCCTCACTCAAAATCCCTGCACCCCACAACACCCTGCACCCATAAATCCTGTACCCCCAGATCTTGCACCCAACACCCTGCCCCCCAGAACCCTGAACCTCCAAACTCAGCCCTACCAAACCTTCACCCTAAAATCCTGCACACTAAAATCCTTCTCCCCAACCCCCAACCCTGCACACCCAAATCCTGCACCCCAAAACCCAGCACCACAGAACCCTTTGCCCCAAAGGCCTGCACCCCAAAATTCCTGCCACCCTAGACCCTGAACCCCCAAACCCTGCACTCTAAATCCTGCTCTCTAAACCCTTCGCCCCAAAACCCTGCGCCCTCAAATCCTGCCTCCCAAAAATGTACATCCCGAACCCTGAACCCCAAACCCTGCACCCCAAGATCCTGCCCTACCAAACCCTGCACCCAAAGTCCCTGCTACCCTAAACCCTGCACCCCCAAATCCTTGCCCCCCAATCCTGCTGCCCAAAAGTCGGCTCCTCTAAATCCTGCACCCCAATATCCTGCCCCTCCAAAACCCTACACCCCCTAAACCCTGCACCCCAAATCTGCACCCCCAAACCCTGCACTCCCCAATCCTTCATCCCCAAGGCCGTCACCCCTCAAATGCTGCACCCCTGAAATCCTGTTCCCTGAGACCCTGCACCCCCAGGTCCTGAAACCCAAACCCCTGCACCCCAAAATACTGCACCCCAACCCCTGCAGGCCAACCCCGGCACCCCAGAGCCCTTCAACGCAAAATCCCGCACCCCCAGTTCCTGAACACGCAAAACCTGCCCCCCAAACCCTGCACCCCAAAACCTTGCACCACAAATCATTTTCCTTCAAATCCCACACCCAAAACTCGTACACCCCAAGATCCTGCACCCCAAACCCCTGCCCCCTAAACTTTGTACCCCCAAACCCTGCCCCCCAAACCCTGCACCCCAAAATCTACAGTCCCAAACCATGCACCCCAAAATACTGCACTCCAAAATCCTGCACGCCCAGATTTTACACTCCCAAACCCTTCACCCCCAAAACATTCACCTCCTAACACTGAGCCCCCAAATCCTGCACCCCCAAATCCTGCCTCATCAAGCCCTGTACCCTGAAGCCGTGCATCCCAAAAGCCTGCACTGTAAATCCTGCCCCCCAAACCTGCACCCCAAAATTGTCCCCCATACAACCTTAACCCCCCCAATCCTGAATCCCCCTAATCCTGCACCCCAGATCCTTGCCCCCAAGCCCTTCACCCCCAAACCTGGCATCCCAAACCCTGCCCCCCAAATATCTCGCCCCCAGATCCTTCCCCCAAACCATTTCCCCCGAATCTTGTAGGTCCAAACCCATCCCCCAAACCCCTGAACTCTGCTCCTCCAAACCTTGTCACCCAAATCCATCACCCCCAGATCCTGCTCCCCAAAACCTGCACCCAAAATCGTGCCCCACGAACCCTGCACCCCCAAATTCTGACCCCCAATCAATGCACTGACAAACCCTGCACCCGCAGATCCTTCCCCCCCCAACCCGGCACCCTGAAATCCCTCACCCCAAATCCCTGCACTCTCAAATCTTGCATCCTCACAAAATGTGCACCCCAAGTTCTACCCCCAGACACCCTGCCCCCATTAATCCTGTACCCCCAAATCCTGCACCCCCAAGTGCTGAAACTTCAAACACTGCACATTCAAAGCCTTCCTTGCCCTGCCCTGCACCCCCAAATCCTGCAACCCCCTAAATCCTCCGACCCCCAGGTCCTGGAGCCCTGAACCCTGCACCCCAACCCCTCACCCCAAAGCCCTGCACCCCCAAATCCTGCCTCTAAACCCTGAACAACAAGGTTCTGCACCCCAAGCCCTGTTCGCTGATATCCTGCACCCCAAACCCTGTACCCCCAAATTCTGATCCCTGCACCCCCAGATCCTGCACCCCAAGATCCTGCTACCGTAAACCCTGCAACCCCAGGTCTTCCTTCCTTCCTTCCTTCCTTCCTTCCTTCCTTCCTTCCTTCCTTCCTTCCTTCCTTCCTTCCTTCCTTCCTTCCTTCCTTCCTTCCTTCCTTCCTTCCTTCCTTCCTTCCTTTTTTTCCCCAATCCTGCCCCCCCAAATCCTGCCCTACCATGCTCTTCACCCCAAGCCCCTGCACCCCAAATTCCTGTTACCCTCAACCCTGAAACCCCAAATCCTGCCCCCAGATCCTGCAGCCCCACAGCGAGCACCTCAAAATCAAGTCCCCCCAAAACCTGCACTGAAAACGCTGCAGCCCCAGATCCAGCATCCCCAGATCCTGCACCCTCAGATGCTCCTGCCAAAAACCCTGCACCCCAAACCCTGAACTCCCAAACTCTGCACCCAGAGCCCTGCACCCTCAAATCCTGCACCCCTAACCCTGAACACACGAACCCTGCACCCCAAACCTCACCCGAAAGTCCTGCACCCCCAGACCCTGCTCTACCAAACCCTTCACTGCAGACCCCTGCACCCCAAGATCCTGAATTCCAAAGTCTGCACCCCGTGATCATCCATCCCCAAACCCTGCACCCCCAAATCCTTCACCTCAAAACCCGGCACCCCAGAATCCCGAACCACCAAATCTTGCACCCCCAAATCCTGCCCCCTCAAACCCTGCACTTCAAAACCCTGCAGCCCCAAATTGTCCCCCCCAAGCCCCTGTACCCCTAAACCATGCACCCCATTATTCTTTCCCTCAAACCCTTCACCCCCCAGCCGTACAACCCCAAGTCCTGCACCCTAAATCCTACATCCCCAAACCCTGGACCCCCAAATCCGGTCCCCCAACAATGCACCCCCAAACCCTGCACCCCAAATCCTGCCCCCCAGCTTGCACTCTGCACCCCCAAACCGTGCACTCCCAATCCCTGAATGCCCAAGTCCTGCACCCCCACGTCCTTAACGCCCAAAATGTGCACCCCAGATCCTCCCCACCCAGTCCTGCACCCCTAATATTCCACCCTCTAATAATGCACCCCTAAGCCTCGCACCCTGAAAGCTGCATCCCCAGGTCCTGAGTCCCCAAACCCTGCACCCCCAAATCCCGCGCCTTTAAATCCTGTCCTCCTAAAACCCAGGACCCCCATAATTTGCCTCCCTAAACCCTGCTCCCCAAACCACTGCACCCCCAATGCAGCACCCCCAGGTCCTGAACACCCAAACCCTGCACCCCCAAACCCTGCACCCCCAAACACAGCACCCCGAAAGAATTCCCTCCCAAACCTTGCACCTCCAAATCCTGCACCTCCAAGGCCTGGAAACCCAAGCCCTTCAACCCCATCCCTGCAACACCAAATCCTGTGCCCCAAAACCCAGCACCCCAGAATCCTGCACCCCAAATCCTGCCCTACCAAACCTTTCACTGCAAACTCCTGCACCCCAAGATTGTGCTGCCCTAAACAATGAACCCCCAAATCCTGCAGCCCCAGGTCCTTGCCTCCCAAAACTCTGCACCCCCAAATGCTGCACCCCAAATCTCTCACCCCCAAATCCTTCCGCACAGAGTCCCAGAATGTCAGGGGTTGGAAGGGACCTGGAAAGCTCATCCGGTGCAATCCCCCCGTGGAGCAGGAACACCCAGCTGAGGTGACACAGGAAGGCCTGTACCCCACCACCCTGCACCCCCAAATCCTTCACCCCCAAACCCTGCCCCCCAAAACTCCACCCCTCCACATCCTGAACCCTGAAACCCCGCACCCCCAAATCCTCTGCCCCAATGCTCTGCACCCTTAACACTCTGCAACCTTAAACTTCCCCCCAAACCCTGAACTCTGAAACTCTGCACCCCAAAACCCTGATCCCCCAAATTCTTTCCCAAACCCTGCACCCTTGATTCCTGCACCCCCAGTTCCTGAACTCATGAAACCTGCACCCCCAAACCCCTGCACCCCAAACCCTGCACTCTTAGACCTGACTTCTAAACCCTGCACCCCCAAACGGTGCACCCCCAAATCCTGAAGCCCCAGATCCTTCCCTCCCATACCCTGCACCCCCACATCCTGAACCCCCAAATCCTGAACTCCAGGATCTTGCACCCCCAGACCCTGTACCCCCAAATCAGGCCCCAAAAACCCTGCACTCCCAACCCTGCACCCCCAAATCCTGCACCTCTAATCCTCCACCCCCTTAACACTGCACCCCCAAAACCTGCACCACCATATCTTGCACCCTCAAAACCTGAAGCACCAAACCTTGCACCTCCAAAACCTCCCTCCTCCAAACCCTGCCCTTCAAAATGCTGCACCCCGAATCCTTCTCCCCAACACCCTGCACCCCCAGATCCTGACCCCAAAACCCTGCACCCCAAATCCTGTACCCCAAAGCCCTGCACTCTCAAATCATACACACCCAAAACGTGTGCACCCTAAACCGTGCACCCCAAAATCCTAAACCCCTTAACCCTGCACCCTCAAATCCTCCAGACCCATGTCCCGAACCCAGCACCCCAAAATCTACCCCCCAAAACCTACATCCCCAAATAATGCACCCCCAGGTCCTGAACACCCAAAATCTGCACCCCCAAACCCTTAACTCCCAAAACCTGCACCCCCAATTCTGCCTCCCCAGGATCTGCAACTCAATCCCTGCTCCACTAAATCCTGCACCCACAAACCCTGGACCCCCAATCCCCTGTACCCCAAATCCTGAACCCCACAAGTTGCACCCTAAAATCCTGCACCCCAAATCCTGTCCTACCCAACCCTTCACCCCAAACCCCTTCACCCCAAGATCCTGCTGAACTAAACCCTGCACCCCCAAATCATCCCTCCCAGCCCTGCCCCCCAAACCCTGTCCCCCTAAAGCCTGACCCCGAAACCCTGCTCCCCAAAACCCTGCTACCCCAAACCTTGTACCCTCAGATCCTGCACCCAATATCCTGCAATCCCAAACAATGCACCCCCATATTCTGATCCCTACAACCTGCACCCCCAGATCCTTATCTCCCAAAACCTGTACCCCTGAATCCTGCACCCTTCAACCCTGCACCCCAAAACGCTGCACCCCCAACTTCTGCAGCCCCCAGTTCCTTAATGTGTGAAACCCACACCCCCAAGTTCTGCACCCCAAAACCTTACACCCGGAATCCTGCCCCCCCAAACCGTGCACCCCAAAATCAAGGCCCCTCAAACTTGCACTCAAAAGTCCGCACCACAAAATCCTGCCCCCCCAGTTCCTAAAGACATGAAACCTGCACCCCCAAAGCCTCACCCTAAAGCCCTGCAGCCCCAAATCCGGCCCTACCAAACCCTTCAGCCCCGCACCCCACGATCCTCCTACCCTGAACCCCAAGAGCCTGCACCCATAAATCCTGGAGCCCCAGATCCTGCACCAAACACCCTGCACCCCAGAACTCTGCACCTCCAGATCTAAACCCTTCAACCCTGCACCCCAAATCCTCCCCAAAACACTCCACCCCCAAAGCCTACAGCCCTAAATGCTGCCCCACAAACCCTGCACCCCCAGATCTGTCCCCCGAAACTCTGTGCCCCAACAGCACGCACGCTCAAATCCTCCACCCCACATCCTGACCCCCAAATCCCTCACCCCAAAACCCTGCACCCCAATACCCCAGACCACCAAATATTGCACCTCCAAATCCTGCCCCCTTTAGCCCTGCACTTCAAACCCTGCACCCCAAATCCTGCAACCAAACCCTGTACCCCTAAATCCTTGACCTCCACATCCCGAATCTCCAAACGCAGCAACCCCAAACCCTGCACCCCCAATCTCTGCACCCCCAAATCATTGTCCTTCAAATCCCACACCCAAAGCTCGTACACCCCAAGATTTTGCACCCCCACACACTGCACCCCAAATCCTGCACCCCCGAATCCTCCAGCCCCATGTCCCAAACCCCGAAACCCTGCAGCCTCAAATCTTGCATCCCCAAAACCCCAGCACCCCAAACTGTTCTCTCCCAAATCCTGCAAACTGCAAATCCTGCACCTCCTGCACCCCAAAATTCGACACCTCCAAATCTTAAACCCTTAAACCCTGCATCCCCCAAATCCTTCCCCCCAACACAGTGCCCCCCAAACCCTGCACCCCCAGTTCCTGCAGCCGCTAACTCTGCACCCCAAACGCTGCACCCTCAGATCCTGCGTCCCCCAACCCTACACCCCAAATCCTTTACCCCAAAATTCCCCAAACCTGCAAACCCAAATCCTGCACCCCCAGTTCCTGAACATGCGAACCCTGCACCCCCAAACCTGCAGCCCAAAGCCCTGCACCCCCAAATCCTGCCGTACACAACCCTTCACCCCAAACCTCTTCAACCCAAGATACTGAAACCCTAAGCCCTGCCCCCACCAAACCTACATCCCCAAATCCTGCACCCCCAGGTCCTGAACACCCAAAATCTGCACCCCCAAATCCCTTAACTCCAAAAACCTGCACCCCCAATTCTGCCTCCACAAGACCTGCACCCCCAAACCCTGCACCACTAAACCCTGCACCCCAAACCCTGTACCCCAAATCCTGACCCCCACAAGTTGCACCCTAAAAACCTGCACCCCAAATCCTGTCCTACCAAACCCTTCACCCCAAACCCCTTCACCCCAAGATCCTGCTGCCCTAAACCCTGCACCCCAAAATCATCCCTCCCAGCCCTGCCCCCCAAACCCTGTCCCCCTAAAGCCTGACCCCGAAACCCTGCTCCCCAAAACCCTGCTACCCCCAATCTTGCACCCCCCAACTCTGCACCCCCAGATCCTGCTGCTCCAAACCCTGCACCCCCAAATCCTCCAGCCCCACGTACCGATCTCCCAAACCCTGCACCCCACAACCCTGCACCCCACAACCCCTTCACCCCCAAATCCTGCACCCCCAGCCCTACCCCCAAAACTTTCCACCCCCAAATCCTGCCCTACCAAGCCCCCCACCCCAAACCCCTGCACCCCAAGATCCTGCTCCCCTAAACCCTGCACCCCCATATCCTCCTTCCCCAAACCCTGCACCCCAAAACACTGCACTCCAAACCACTGCACCCCTAAATCCTGCAACCCCAAATCCTGGCCCCCAAACCCGGCACCCCAAACTCCTGCACCCAAAGACCCTACTGCCCTACACCCTGAACCCCCAAAACCTGCACCCCTGGAACCTGCAACCCCAGACCCTGTAGCCCCAAATCAGGCCCTGCAAAATCCTGCTCCCCCGGCCTTGCACCCCCAAATCCTGCACCACCTAATCCTCCAACCCCCTAACCCCTTCTCCCCAGGGCCCATTGTGAACCATGGGGGACCCCCTTGTCACTGGGGACCCATTGTGACACCATGGGGACCTCCCCTTGTCCTCAGGGACCATTGTGACATCCTGGGGACCCCCCTTTGTCCCAGGGCCCCTTGTGGCACCATGGGGACCCCCTTTGTCCCCAGGGAAAGTTGTGACATCCCAGCACCACCCATTGCCCCCAGGGCCCATGGTGACATCCCAGGACCCCCCATTGTCCCCAAGGCCCATTGTGACATTCAGGGGACCCCACTTTCTCCCCAAGGTCGATGGTGACACCCTGGAACACAGTTTCAAACAGACTGTCTCCACACAAACAGGCACCTGTCTGCAGGTATCCTAGATCTTGATTCTTGAACTTGAGGAAACACGCGTCTGAGCAAAACTCCCAAACGCTTCCAGGAAAGACACAGGCTCTCCCACAAGCACACAAGTGTTTGCCCTCAGCTATAGATCAGGGACAAGCTTGTGAAGAGATGCCCTGCTATTCTTTCGCCTTATGGCATCATGTGTTTCGTTTCTCTTGGAGATCGATTGTTAAACGTCTTTCCTCGGGCGACTGTGAAGCATTTGCCAGCGGAGGAGAAGTAGCACGGAGCAGCATTCAGTACTGCCTACGAGTGTCTTTGCTACCCTACTAGCGGAGCTCCAAGAACAGGCACACATCTTCAGGTACCTTCCAAATGTGGATTCCCCTGCAGCCCCGTAGGCGGGCGTGCAGTACGCCAACCATCAACGGACGTTTTTCCCCTCAAGCCTGTCAGGACGTTGCTCGTCCGTCTTTCCCTCAATAGATGGGAGTAGGCGCGCTTGCGGATGTGTGCGTGTGTGTGGCCACGCGTTTGCTTAGGCATCAGTGTGTGAAAAGGTAGGTGCTTTTCTCTAGCTGCGTGTGCGTGCACATGGTGCTGGGTGCACATCCCTGGGTGCTCGTGGAAAGGTTTCTGCATGGTTTTCGCTGAGGAATCGTGTGTGTGCACATGGACAAAGAGAAGGCGCAGCAACCAGGTTCCAGCGCCAAAGAAGGCAAAAGGCAAGGTTTCCGGCGCTATCTCCTTCTCTCCGCAGACCTAGTCGCGCAAAGCAAGCCGCTAAGCCGGCGACCGGCAAGAGAGCTACAACGAAGCATGCCGAACGGAGAAAATAGCAGCAGCACATATGTTCACACCTTGTTTCTGCCATGTGCTTGAACGCCAAGACGTTCGTGCTTCTGCAGACAGGTGCCTGTTTGTGTGGAGATAGTCTGCTTGAAACTGTGTTCCTCAGCGCCCGCTCTTTCTCCCCGTCGCTCCACACGCCTGGGAGTCCCTTTCTTTCTCTCCACAAGCACGTGTGTTGACTTCGTCGCACATGTGCATCTGCACAAGCGTTGAGCTCAGCAGAGTGTGTCTCTTGACACTTGATGTGCATTGGCTGTGTCTGCGTGCTCCAGTGAAGAGAGAAACGGGAAATCATCTTGGTAGAGGCAACAAAGCAAAAGCGAGGCAGGATTGACATCTGCTCAACAGAGACGGATTCCCTGCGCTGACACAGTTCACAGTTACACGAGAAGCAATCTGAGCGGTCCATCGACCGGAGACGTGTTTCCCAAGAGGTCGTTTAGCGAGTGAACAGCAGTGTGCGCGACTTTCAGGAGTGTGCCTGGAAAGTGCCAGAATCACCAGAGCATCTGTGCAAAAGCTGCTGCCTCTGTGACTGCATTGAGGCACGTTCCCGTGTCTGCGAGTATATAGACGGCTCTTCCGCGTTCACTCCGAGGGAAACGGTCCGCTATTGCTTCTGTGCGTACAGACGCGATTCCCTTGTCTCTTGCGAACACAGGGAACTCTGTGCATCCAAATCTACAGGCTAAGGACGCGTCTGCATATGTTTTGGTGAACAATCGAGTGTGCGTGTTCTGACAGCTGCCTCTATGCAGACGTCTCCACAGAGCCACTTCTGAATGCCCCGCAGCCCAGGACTGAATGGATACACTAACAAGTGCACCGATGTGAGCAACCACATATGCAGAAGGACGTCTTTCATCTCACAGAAGCGCGAACGTCTTGGCGTTCAAGCACATGGCAGAAACAAGGTGTGAACAGATGAGCTGCTGCTATTTTCTCCGTTCGGCATGCTTCGTTGTAGCTCTCTTGCCGGTCGCCGGCTTAGCGGCTTGCTTTGCGCGACTAGGTCTGCGGAGAGAAGGAGATAGCGCCGGAAACCTTGCCTTTTGCCTTCTTCGGCGCTGGAACCTGGTTGCTGCGCCTTCTCTTTGTCCATGTGCACACACACGATTCCTCAGCGAAAACCATGCAGAAACCTTTCCACGAGCACCCAGGGATGTGCACCCAGCACCACGTGCACGCACACGCAGCTAGAGAAAAGCACCTACCTTTTCACACACTGATGCCTAAGCAAACGCGTGGCCACACACACGCACACATCCGCAAGCGCGCCTACTCCCATCTATGGAGGGAAAGACGGACGAGCAACGTCCTGACAGGCTTGAGGGGAAAAACGTCCGTTGATGGTTGGCGTACTGCACGCCCGCCTACGGGGCTGCAGGGGAATCCACATTTGGAAGGTACCTGAAGATGTGTGCCTGTTCTTGGAGCTCCGCTAGTAGGGTAGCAAAGACACTCGTAGGCAGTACTGAATGCTGCTCCGTGCTACTTCTCCTCCAGTGGCAAATGCTTCACAGTCGCCCAAGGAAAGACGTTTAACAATCGATCTCCAAGAGAAACGAAACACATGATGCCATAAGGCGAAAGAATAGCAGGGCATCTCTTCACAAGCTTGTCCCTGATCTATAGCTGAGGGCAAACACTTGTGTGCTTGTGGGAGAGCCTGTGTCTTTCCTGGAAGCGTTTGGGAGTTTTGCTCAGACGCGCGTTTCCTCAAGTTCAAGAATCAAGATCTAGGATACCTGCAGACAGGTGCCTGTTTGTGTGGAGACAGTCTGTTTGAAACTGTGCTCCTCAGCGCCCGCTCTTTCTCCCCGTCGCTCCACACGCCTGGGAGTCCCTTTCTTTCTCTCCACAAGCACGTGTGTTGACTTCGTCGCACATGTGCATCTGCACAAGCGTTGAGCTCAGCAGAGTGTGTCTCTTGACACTTGATGTGCGTTGGCTGTGTCTGCGTGCTCCAGTGAAGAGAGAAACGGGAAATCACCTTGGTAGAGGCAACAAAGCAAAAGTGAGGCAGGATTGACATCTGCTCAACAGAGACGGATTCCCTGTGCTGACACAGTTCACAGTTACACGAGAAGCAATCTGAGCGGTCCATCGACCGGAGACGTGTTTCCCAAGAGGTCGTTTAGCGAGTGAACAGCAGTGTGCGTGACTTTCAGGAGTGTGCCTGGGAAGTGCCAGAATCACCAGAGCATCTGTGCAAAAGCTGCTGCCTCTGTGACCGCATTGAGGCACGTTCCCGTGTCTCCGAGTACATAGACGGCTCTTCCGCGTTCACTCCGAGGGAAACGGTCCGCTATTGCTTCTGTGCGTACAGACGCGATTCCCTTGTCTCTTGCGAACACAGGGAACTCTGTGCATCCAAATCTACCGGCTAAGGACGCGTCTGCGTATGTTTTGGTGAACAATCGAGTGTGCGTGTTCTGACAGCTGCCTCTATGCAGACGTCTCCACAGAGCCACTTCTGAATGCCCCGCAGCCCAGGACTGAATGGATACACTAACAAGTGCACCGGTGTGAGCAACCACATATGCAGAAGGACGTCTTTCATCTCACAGAAGCGCGAACGTCTTGGCGTTCAAGCACATGGCAGAAACAAGGTGTGAACAGATGAGCTGCTGCTATTTTCTCCGTTCGGCATGCTTCGTTGTAGCTCTCTTGCCGGTCGCCGGCTTAGCGGCTTGCTTTGCGCGACTAGCTCTGGGGAGAGAAGGAGATAGCGCCGGAAACCTCGCCTTTTGCCTTCTTCGGCGCTGGAACCTGGTTGCTGCGCCTTCTCTTTGTCCATGTGCACACACACGATTCCTCAGCGAAAACCATGCAGAAACCTTTCCACGAGCATCCAGGGATGTGCACCCAGCACCACGTGCACGCACACGCAGCTAGAGAAAAGCACCTACCTTTTCACACACTGATGCCTAAGCAAACGCGTGGCCACACACACGCACACATCCGCAAGCGCGCCTACTCCCATCTATTGAGGGAAAGACGGACGAGCAATGTCCTGACAGGCTTGAGGGGAAAAACGTCCGTTGATGGTTGGCGTACTGCACACCCGCCTACGGGGCTGCAGGGGAATCCACATTTGGAAGGTACCTGAAGATGTGTGCCTGTTCTTGGAGCTCCGCTAGTAGGGTAGCAAAGACACTCGTAGGCAGTACTGAATGCTGCTCCGTGCTACTTCTCCTCCGCTGGCAAATGCTTCACAGTCGCCCGAGGAAAGACGTTTAACAATCGATCTCCAAGAGAAACGAAACACATGATGCCATAAGGCGAAAGAATAGCAGGGCATCTCTTCACAAGCTTGTCCCTGATCTATAGCTGAGGGCAAACACTTGTGTGCTTGTGGGAGAGCCTGTGTCTTTCCTGGAAGCGTTTGGGAGTTTTGCTCAGACGCGTGTTTCCTCAAGTTCAAGAATCAAGATCTAGGATACCTGCAGACAGGTGCCTGTTTGTGTGGAGACAGTCTGTTTGAAACTGTGTTCCTCAGCGCCCGCTCTTTCTCCCCGTCGCTCCACACGCCTGGGAGTCCCTTTCTTTCTCTCCACAAGCACGTGTGTTGACTTCGTCGCACATGTGCATCTGCACAAGCGTTGAGCTCAGCAGAGTGTGTCTCTTGACACTTGATGTGCGTTGGCTGTGTCTGCGTGCTCCAGTGAAGAGAGAAACGGGAAATCATCTTGGTAGAGGCAACAAAGCAAAAGCGAGGCAGGATTGACATCTGCTCAACAGAGACGGATTCCCTGTGCTGACACAGTTCACAGTTACACGAGAAGCAATCTGAGCGGTCCATCGACCGGAGACGTGTTTCCCAAGAGGTCGTTTAGCGAGTGAACAGCAGTGTGCGCGACTTTCAGGAGTGTGCCTGGAAAGTGCCAGAATCACCAGAGCACCTGTGCAAAAGCTGCTGCCTCTGTGACCGCATTGAGGCACGTTCCCGTGTCTGCGAGTACATAGACGGCTCTTCCGCGTTCACTCCGAGGGAAACGGTCCGCTATTGCTTCTGTGCGTACAGACGCGATTCCCTTGTCTCTTGCGAACACAGGGAACTCTGTGCATCCAAATCTACCGGCTAAGGACGCGTCTGCATATGTTTTGGTGAACAATCGAGTGTGCGTGTTCTGACAGCTGCCTCTATGCAGACGTCTCCACAGAGCCACTTCTGAATGCCCCGCAGCCCAGGACTGAATGGATACACTAACAAGTGCACCGGTGTGAGCAACCACATATGCAGAAGGACGTCTTTCATCTCACAGAAGCGCGAACGTCTTGGCGTTCAAGCACATGGCAGAAACAAGGTGTGAACAGATGAGCTGCTGCTATTTTCTCCGTTCGGCATGCTTCGTTGTAGCTCTCTTGCCGGTCGCCGGCTTAGCGGCTTGCTTTGCGCGACTAGGTCTGCGGAGAGAAGGAGATAGCGCCGGAAACCTTGCCTTTTGCCTTCTTCGGCGCTGGAACCTGGTTGCTGCGCCTTCTCTTTGTCCATGTGCACACACACGATTCCTCAGCGAAAACCATGCAGAAACCTTTCCACGAGCACCCAGGGATGTGCACCCAGCACCACGTGCACGCACACGCAGCTAGAGAAAAGCACCTACCTTTTCACACACTGATGCCTAAGCAAACGCGTGGCCACACAAACGCACACATCCGCAAGCGCGCCTACTCCCATCTATTGAGGGAAAGACGGACGAGCAACGTCCTGACAGGCTTGAGGGGAAAAACGTCCGTTGATGGTTGGCGTACTGCACGCCCGCCTACGGGGCTGCAGGGGAATCCACATTTGGAAGGTACCTGAAGATGTGTGCCTGTTCTTGGAGCTCCGCTAGTAGGGTAGCAAAGACACTCGTAGGCAGTACTGAATGCTGCTCCGTGCTACTTCTCCTCCGCTGGCAAATGCTTCACAGTCGCCCGAGGAAAGACGTTTAACAATCGATCTCCAAGAGAAACGAAACACATGATGCCATAAGGCGAAAGAATAGCAGGGCATCTCTTCACAAGCTTGTCCCTGATCTATAGCTGAGGGCAAACACTTGTGTGCTTGTGGGAGAGCCTGTGTCTTTCCTGGAAGCGTTTGGGAGTTTTGCTCAGACGCGTGTTTCCTCAAGTTCAAGAATCAAGATCTAGGATACCTGCAGACAGGTGCCTGTTTGTGTGGAGACAGTCTGTTTGAAACTGTGTTCCTCAGCGCCCGCTCTTTCTCCCCGTCGCTCCACACGCCTGGGAGTCCCTTTCTTTCTCTCCACAAGCACGTGTGTTGACTTCGTCGCACATGTGCATCTGCACAAGCGTTGAGCTCAGCAGAGTGTGTCTCTTGACACTTGATGTGCGTTGGCTGTGTCTGCGTGCTCCAGTGAAGAGAGAAACGGGAAATCATCTTGGTAGAGGCAACAAAGCAAAAGCGAGGCAGGATTGACATCTGCTCAACAGAGACGGATTCCCTGCGCTGACACAGTTCACAGTTACACGAGAAGCAATCTGAGCGGTCCATCGACCGGAGACGTGTTTCCCAAGAGGTCGTTTAGCGAGTGAACAGCAGTGTGCGCGACTTTCAGGAGTGTGCCTGGAAAGTGCCAGAATCACCAGAGCATCTGTGCAAAAGCTGCTGCCTCTGTGACTGCATTGAGGCACGTTCCCGTGTCTCCGAGTACATAGACGGCTCTTCCGCGTTCACTCCGAGGGAAACGGTCCGCTATTGCTTCTGTGCGTACAGACGCGATTCCCTTGTCTCTTGCGAACACAGGGAACTCTGTGCATCCAAATCTACCGGCTAAGGACGCGTCTGCATATGTTTTGGTGAACAATCGAGTGTGCGTGTTCTGACAGCTGCCTCTATGCAGACGTCTCCACAGAGCCACTTCTGAATGCCCCGCAGCCCAGGACTGAATGGATACACTAACAAGTGCACCGGTGTGAGCAACCACATATGCAGAAGGACGTCTTTCATCTCACAGAAGCGCGAACGTCTTGGCGTTCAAGCACATGGCAGAAACAAGGTGTGAACAGATGAGCTGCTGCTATTTTCTCCGTTCGGCATGCTTCGTTGTAGCTCTCTTGCCGGTCGCCGGCTTAGCGGCTTGCTTTGCGCGACTAGGTCTGCGGAGAGAAGGAGATAGCGCCGGAAACCTTGCCTTTTGCCTTCTTCGGCGCTGGAACCTGGTTGCTGCGCCTTCTCTTTGTCCATGTGCACACACACGATTCCTCAGCGAAAACCATGCAGAAACCTTACCTCGAGCACCCAGGGATGTGCACCCAGCAGCACGTGCACGCACACGCAGCTAGAGAAAAGCACCTACCTTTTCACACACTGATGCCTAAGCAAACGCGTGGCCACACACACGCACACATCCGCAAGCGCGCCTACTCCCATCTATTGAGGGAAAGACGGACGAGCAACGTCCTGACAGGCTTGAGGGGAAAAACGTCCGTTGATGGTTGGCGTACTGCACGCCCGCCTACGGGGCTGCAGGGGAATCCACATTTGGAAGGTACCTGAAGATGTGTGCCTGTTCTTGGAGCTCCGCTAGTAGGGTAGCAAAGACACTCGTAGGCAGTACTGAATGCTGCTCCGTGCTACTTCTCCTCCGCTGGCAAATGCTTCACAGTCGCCCGAGGAAAGACGTTTAACAATCGATCTCCAAGAGAAACGAAACACATGATGCCATAAGGCGAAAGAATAGCAGGGCATCTCTTCACAAGCTTGTCCCTGATCTATAGCTGAGGGCAAACACTTGTGTGCTTGTGGGAGAGCCTGTGTCTTTCCTGGAAGCGTTTGGGAGTTTTGCTCAGACGCGTGTTTCCTCAAGTTCAAGAATCAAGATCTAGGATACCTGCAGACAGGTGCCTGTTTGTGTGGAGACAGTCTGTTTGAAACTGTGTTCCTCAGCGCCCGCTCTTTCTCCCCGTCGCTCCACACGCCTGGGAGTCCCTTTCTTTCTCTCCACAAGCACGTGTGTTGACTTCGTCGCACATGTGCATCTGCACAAGCGTTGAGCTCAGCAGAGTGTGTCTCTTGACACTTGATGTGCGTTGGCTGTGTCTGCGTGCTCCAGTGAAGAGAGAAACGGGAAATCATCTTGGTAGAGGCAACAAAGCAAAAGCGAGGCAGGATTGACATCTGCTCAACAGAGACGGATTCCCTGCGCTGACACAGTTCACAGTTACACGAGAAGCAATCTGAGCGGTCCATCGACCGGAGACGTGTTTCCCAAGAGGTCGTTTAGCGAGTGAACAGCAGTGTGCGCGACTTTCAGGAGTGTGCCTGGAAAGTGCCAGAATCACCAGAGCACCTGTGCAAAAGCTGCTGCCTCTGTGACCGCACTGAGGCACGTTCCCGTGTCTGCGAGTATATAGACGGCTCTTTCGCGTTCACTCCGAGGGAAACGGTCCGCTATTGCTTCTGTGCGTACAGACGCGATTCCCTTGTCTCTTGCGAACACAGGGAACTCTGTGCATCCAAATCTACAGGCTAAAGACGCGTCTGCACATGTTTTGGTGAACAATCGAGTGTGCGTGTTCTGACAGCTGCCTCTATGCAGATGTCTCCACAGAGCCACTTCTGAATGCCCCGCAGCCCAGGACTGAATGGATACACTAACAAGTGCACCGGTGTGAGCAACCACATATGCAGAAGGACGTCTTTCATCTCACAGAAGCGCGAACGTCTTGGCGTTCAAGCACATGGCAGAAACAAGGTGTGAACAGATGAGCTGCTGCTATTTTCTCCGTTCGGCATGCTTCGTTGTAGCTCTCTTGCCGGTCGCCGGCTTAGCGGCTTGCTTTGCGCGACTAGGTCTGCGGAGAGAAGGAGATAGCGCCGGAAACCTTGCCTTTTGCCTTCTTCGGCGCTGGAACCTGGTTGCTGCGCCTTCTCTTTGTCCATGTGCACACACACGATTCCTCAGCGAAAACCATGCAGAAACCTTACCTCGAGCACCCAGGGATGTGCACCCAGCACCACGTGCACGCACACGCAGCTAGAGAAAAGCACCTACCTTTTCACACACTGATGCCTAAGCAAACGCGTGGCCACACACACGCACACATCCGCAAGCGCGCCTACTCCCATCTATTGAGGGAAAGACGGACGAGCAACGTCCTGACAGGCTTGAGGGGAAAAACGTCCGTTGATGGTTGGCGTACTGCACGCCCGCCTACGGGGCTGCAGGGGAATCCACATTTGGAAGGTACCTGAAGATGTGTGCCTGTTCTTGGAGCTCCGCTAGTAGGGTAGCAAAGACACTCGTAGGCAGTACTGAATGCTGCTCCGTGCTACTTCTCCTCCGCTGGCAAATGCTTCACAGTCGCCCGAGGAAAGACGTTTAACAATCGATCTCCAAGAGAAACGAAACACATGATGCCATAAGGCGAAAGAATAGCAGGGCATCTCTTCACAAGCTTGTCCCTGATCTATAGCTGAGGGCAAACACTTGTGTGCTTGTGGGAGAGCCTGTGTCTTTCCTGGAAGCGTTTGGGAGTTTTGCTCAGACGCGTGTTTCCTCAAGTTCAAGAATCAAGATCTAGGATACCTGCAGACAGGTGCCTGTTTGTGTGGAGACAGTCTGTTTGAAACTGTGTTCCTCAGCGCCCGCTCTTTCTCCCCGTCGCTCCACACGCCTGGGAGTCCCTTTCTTTCTCTCCACAAGCACGTGTGTTGACTTCGTCGCACATGTGCATCTGCACAAGCGTTGAGCTCAGCAGAGTGTGTCTCTTGACACTTGATGTGCGTTGGCTGTGTCTGCGTGCTCCAGTGAAGAGAGAAACGGGAAATCATCTTGGTAGAGGCAACAAAGCAAAAGCGAGGCAGGATTGACATCTGCTCAACAGAGACGGATTCCCTGCGCTGACACAGTTCACAGTTACACGAGAAGCAATCTGAGCGGTCCATCGACCGGAGACGTGTTTCCCAAGAGGTCGTTTAGCGAGTGAACAGCAGTGTGCGCGACTTTCAGGAGTGTGCCTGGAAAGTGCCAGAATCACCAGAGCACCTGTGCAAAAGCTGCTGCCTCTGTGACCACACTGAGGCACGTTCCCGTGTCTGCGAGTATATAGACGGCTCTTTCGCGTTCACTCCGAGGGAAACGGTCCGCTATTGCTTCTGTGCGTACAGACGCGATTCCCTTGTCTCTTGCGAACACAGGGAACTCTGTGCATCCAAATCTACAGGCTAAAGACGCGTCTGCACATGTTTTGGTGAACAATCGAGTGTGCGTGTTCTGACAGCTGCCTCTATGCAGATGTCTCCACAGAGCCACTTCTGAATGCCCCGCAGCCCAGGACTGAATGGATACACTAACAAGTGCACCGGTGTGAGCAACCACATATGCAGAAGGACGTCTTTCATCTCACAGAAGCGCGAACGTCTTGGCGTTCAAGCACATGGCAGAAACAAGGTGTGAACAGATGAGCTGCTGCTATTTTCTCCGTTCGGCATGCTTCGTTGTAGCTCTCTTGCCGGTCGCCGGCTTAGCGGCTTGCTTTGCGCGACTAGGTCTGCGGAGAGAAGGAGATAGCGCCGGAAACCTTGCCTTTTGCCTTCTTCGGCGCTGGAACCTGGTTGCTGCGCCTTCTCTTTGTCCATGTGCACACACACGATTCCTCAGCGAAAACCATGCAGAAACCTTACCTCGAGCACCCAGGGATGTGCACCCAGCACCACGTGCACGCACACGCAGCTAGAGAAAAGCACCTACCTTTTCACACACTGATGCCTAAGCAAACGCGTGGCCACACACACGCACACATCCGCAAGCGCGCCTACTCCCATCTATTGAGGGAAAGACGGACGAGCAACGTCCTGACAGGCTTGAGGGGAAAAACGTCCGTTGATGGTTGGCGTACTGCACGCCCGCCTACGGGGCTGCAGGGGAATCCACATTTGGAAGGTACCTGAAGATGTGTGCCTGTTCTTGGAGCTCCGCTAGTAGGGTAGCAAAGACACTCG
Source organism: Patagioenas fasciata (assembly GCF_037038585.1). NCBI lineage: Eukaryota > Metazoa > Chordata > Aves > Columbiformes > Columbidae > Patagioenas > Patagioenas fasciata. The sequence continues at coordinate 54,944 of NW_027288594.1, forward strand.
TAGGCAGTACTGAATGCTGCTCCGTGCTACTTCTCCTCCGCTGGCAATTGCTTCACAGTCGCCCGAGGAAAGACGTTTAACAATCGATCTCCAAGAGAAACGAAACACATGATGCCATAAGGCGAAAGAATAGCAGGGCATCTCTTCACATGCTTGTCCCTGATCTATAGCTGAGGGCAAACACTTCTGTGCTTGTGGGAGAGCCTGTGTCTTTCCTGGAAGCGTTTGGGAGTTTTGCTCAGACGCGTGTTTCCTCAAGTTCAAGAATCAAGATCTAGGATACCTGCAGACAGGTGCCTGTTTGTGTGGAGACAGTCTGTTTGAAACTGTGTTCCTCAGCGCCCGCTCTTTCTCCCCGTCGCTCCACACGCCTGGGAGTCCCTTTCTTTCTTTCCACAAGCACGTGTGTTGACTTCGTCGCACATGTGCATCTGCACAAGCGTTGAGCTCAGCAGAGTGTGTCTCTTGACACTTGATGTGCGTTGGCTGTGTCTGCGTGCTCCAGTGAAGAGAGAAACGGGAAATCATCTTGGTAGAGGCAACAAAGCAAAAGCGAGGCAGGATTGACATCTGCTCAACAGAGACGGATTCCCTGCGCTGACACAGTTCACAGTTACACGAGAAGCAATCTGAGCGGTCCATCGACCGGAGACGTGTTTCCCAAGAGGTCGTTTAGCGAGTGAACAGCAGTGTGCGCGACTTTCAGGAGTGTGCCTGGAAAGTGCCAGAATCACCAGAGCACCTGTGCAAAAGCTGCTGCCTCTGTGACCGCACTGAGGCACGTTCCCGTGTCTGCGAGTATATAGACGGCTCTTTCGCGTTCACTCCGAGGGAAACGGTCCGCTATTGCTTCTGTGCGTACAGACGCGATTCCCTTGTCTCTTGCGAACACAGGGAACTCTGTGCATCCAAATCTACCGGCTAAGGACGCGTCTGCATATGTTTTGGTGAACAATCGAGTGTGCGTGTTCTGACAGCTGCCTCTATGCAGACGTCTCCACAGAGCCACTTCTGAATGCCCCGCAGCCCAGGACTGAATGGATACACTAACAAGTGCACCGGTGTGAGCAACCACATATGCAGAAGGACGTCTTTCATCTCACAGAAGCGCGAACGTCTTGGCGTTCAAGCACATGGCAGAAACAAGGTGTGAACAGATGAGCTGCTGCTATTTTCTCCGTTCGGCATGCTTCGTTGTAGCTCTCTTGCCGGTCGCCGGCTTAGCGGCTTGCTTTGCGCGACTAGGTCTGCGGAGAGAAGGAGATAGCGCCGGAAACCTTGCCTTTTGCCTTCTTCGGCGCTGGAACCTGGTTGCTGCGCCTTCTCTTTGTCCATGTGCACACACACGATTCCTCAGCGAAAACCATGCAGAAACCTTACCTCGAGCACCCAGGGATGTGCACCCAGCACCACGTGCACGCACACGCAGCTAGAGAAAAGCACCTACCTTTTCACACACTGATGCCTAAGCAAACGCGTGGCCACACACACGCACACATCCGCAAGCGCGCCTACTCCCATCTATTGAGGGAAAGACGGACGAGCAACGTCCTGACAGGCTTGAGGGGAAAAACGTCCGTTGATGGTTGGCGTACTGCACGCCCGCCTACGGGGCTGCAGGGGAATCCACATTTGGAAGGTACCTGAAGATGTGTGCCTGTTCTTGGAGCTCCGCTAGTAGGGTAGCAAAGACACTCGTAGGCAGTACTGAATGCTGCTCCGTGCTACTTCTCCTCCGCTGGCAAATGCTTCACAGTCGCCCGAGGAAAGACGTTTAACAATCGATCTCCAAGAGAAACGAAACGCATGATGCCATAAGGCGAAAGAATAGCAGGGCATCTCTTCACAAGCTTGTCCCTGATCTATAGCTGAGGGCAAACACTTGTGTGCTTGTGGGAGAGCCTGTGTCTTTCCTGGAAGCGTTTGGGAGTTTTGCTCAGACGCGTGTTTCCTCAAGTTCAAGAATCAAGATCTAGGATACCTGCAGACAGGTGCCTGTTTGTGTGGAGACAGTCTGTTTGAAACTGTGTTCCTCAGCGCCCGCTCTTTCTCCCCGTCGCTCCACACGCCTGGGAGTCCCTTTCTTTCTCTCCACAAGCACGTGTGTTGACTTCGTCGCACATGTGCATCTGCACAAGCGTTGAGCTCAGCAGAGTGTGTCTCTTGACACTTGATGTGCGTTGGCTGTGTCTGCGTGCTCCAGTGAAGAGAGAAACGGGAAATCATCTTGGTAGAGGCAACAAAGCAAAAGCGAGGCAGGATTGACATCTGCTCAACAGAGACGGATTCCCTGCGCTGACACAGTTCACAGTTACACGAGAAGCAATCTGAGCGCTCCATCGACCGGAGACGTGTTTCCCAAGAGGTCGTTTAGCGAGTGAACAGCAGTGTGCGCGACTTTCAGGAGTGTGCCTGGAAAGTGCCAGAATCACCAGAGCACCTGTGCAAAAGCTTCTGCCTCTGTGACCGCACTGAGGCGCGTTCCCGTGTCTGCGAGTATATAGACGGCTCTTTCGCGTTCACTCCGAGGGAAACGGTCCGCTATTGCTTCTGTGCGTACAGACGCGATTCCCTTGTCTCTTGCGAACACAGGGAACTCTGTGCATCCAAATCTACCGGCTAAGGACGCGTCTGCATATGTTTTGGTGAACAATCGAGTGTGCGTGTTCTGACAGCTGCCTCTATGCAGACGTCTCCACAGAGCCACTTCTGAATGCCCCGCAGCCCAGGACTGAATGGATACACTAACAAGTGCACCGGTGTGAGCAACCACATATGCAGAAGGACGTCTTTCATCTCACAGAAGCGCGAACGTCTTGGCGTTCAAGCACATGGCAGAAACAAGGTGTGAACAGATGAGCTGCTGCTATTTTCTCCGTTCGGCATGCTTCGTTGTAGCTCTCTTGCCGGTCGCCGGCTTAGCGGCTTGCTTTGCGCGACTAGCTCTGCGGAGAGAAGGAGATAGCGCCGGAAACCTCGCCTTTTGCCTTCTTCGGCACTGGAACCTGGTTGCTGCGCCTTCTCTTTGTCCATGTGCACACACACGATTCCTCAGCGAAAACCATGCAGAAACCTTTCCACGAGCACCCAGGGATGTGCACCCAGCACCACGTGCACGCACACGCAGCTAGAGAAAAGCACCTACCTTTTCACACACTGATGCCTAAGCAAACGCGTGGCCACACACACGCACACATCCGCAAGCGCGCCTACTCCCATCTATTGAGGGAAAGACGGACGAGCAACGTCCTGACAGGCTTGAGGGGAAAAACGTCCGTTGACGGTTGGCGTACTGCACGCCCGCCTACGGGGCTGCAGGGGAATCCACATTTGGAAGGTGCCTGAAGATGTGTGCCTGTTCTTGGAGCTCCGCTAGTAGGGTAGCAAAGACACTCGTAGGCAGTACTGAATGCTGCTCCGTGCTACTTCTCCTCCGCTGGCAAATGCTTCACAGTCGCCCGAGGAAAGACGTTTAACAATCGATCTCCAAGAGGAACGAAACACATGATGCCATAAGGCGAAAGAATAGCAGGGCATCTCTTCACAGGCTTGTCCCTGATCTATAGCTGAGGGCAAACACTTGTGTGCTTGTGGGAGAGCCTGTGTCTTTCCTGGAAGCGTTTGGGAGTTTTGCTCAGACGCGTGTTTCCTCAAGTTCAAGAATCAAGATCTAGGATACCTGCAGACAGGTGCCTGTTTGTGTGGAGACAGTCTGTTTGAAACTGTGTTCCTCAGCGCCCGCTCTTTCTCCCCGTCGCTCCACACGCCTGGGAGTCCCTTTCTTTCTCTCCACAAGCACGTGTGTTGACTTCGTCGCACATGTGCATCTGCACAAGCGTTGAGCTCAGCAGAGCGTGTCTCTTGACACTTGATGTGCGTTGGCTGTGTCTGCCTGCTCCAGTGAAGAGAGAAACGGGAAATCATCTTGGTAGAGGCAACAAAGCAAAAGCGAGGCAGGATTGACATCTGCTCAACAGAGACGGATTCCCTGCGCTGACACAGTTCACAGTTACACGAGAAGCAATCTGAGCGGTCCATCGACCGGAGACGTGTTTCCCAAGAGGTCGTTTAGCGAGTGAACAGCAGTGTGCGCGACTTTCAGGAGTGTGCCTGGAAAGTGCCAGAATCACCAGAGCACCTGTGCAAAAGCTGCTGCCTCTGTGACCGCACTGAGGCACGTTCCCGTGTCTGCGAGTATATAGACGGCTCTTTCGCGTTCACTCCGAGGGAAACGGTCCGCTATTGCTTCTGTGCGTACAGACGCGATTCCCTTGTCTCTTGCGAACACAGGGAACTCTGTGCATCCAAATCTACCGGCTAAGGACGCGTCTGCATATGTTTTGGTGAACAATCGAGTGTGCGTGTTCTGACAGCTGCCTCTATGCAGACGTCTCCACAGAGCCACTTCTGAATGCCCCGCAGCCCAGGACTGAATGGATACACTAACAAGTGCACCGGTGTGAGCAACCACATATGCAGAAGGACGTCTTTCATCTCACAGAAGCGCGAACGTCTTGGCGTTCAAGCACATGGCAGAAACAAGGTGTGAACAGATGAGCTGCTGCTATTTTCTCCGTTCGGCATGCTTCGTTGTAGCTCTCTTGCCGGTCGCCGGCTTAGCGGCTTGCTTTGCGCGACTAGGTCTGCGGAGAGAAGGAGATAGCGCCGGAAACCTTGCCTTTTGCCTTCTTCGGCGCTGGAACCTGGTTGCTGCGCCTTCTCTTTGTCCATGTGCACACACACGATTCCTCAGCGAAAACCATGCAGAAACCTTACCTCGAGCACCCAGGGATGTGCACCCAGCACCACGTGCACGCACACGCAGCTAGAGAAAAGCACCTACCTTTTCACACACTGATGCCTAAGCAAACGCGTGGCCACACACACGCACACATCCGCAAGCGCGCCTACTCCCATCTATTGAGGGAAAGACGGACGAGCAACGTCCTGACAGGCTTGAGGGGAAAAACGTCCGTTGATGGTTGGCGTACTGCACGCCCGCCTACGGGGCTGCAGGGGAATCCACATTTGGAAGGTACCTGAAGATGTGTGCCTGTTCTTGGAGCTCCGCTAGTAGGGTAGCAAAGACACTCGTAGGCAGTACTGAATGCTGCTCCGTGCTACTTCTCCTCCGCTGGCAAATGCTTCACAGTCGCCCGAGGAAAGACGTTTAACAATCGATCTCCAAGAGAAACGAAACGCATGATGCCATAAGGCGAAAGAATAGCAGGGCATCTCTTCACAAGCTTGTCCCTGATCTATAGCTGAGGGCAAACACTTGTGTGCTTGTGGGAGAGCCTGTGTCTTTCCTGGAAGCGTTTGGGAGTTTTGCTCAGACGCGTGTTTCCTCAAGTTCAAGAATCAAGATCTAGGATACCTGCAGACAGGTGCCTGTTTGTGTGGAGACAGTCTGTTTGAAACTGTGTTCCTCAGCGCCCGCTCTTTCTCCCCGTCGCTCCACACGCCTGGGAGTCCCTTTCTTTCTCTCCACAAGCACGTGTGTTGACTTCGTCGCACATGTGCATCTGCACAAGCGTTGAGCTCAGCAGAGTGTGTCTCTTGACACTTGATGTGCGTTGGCTGTGTCTGCGTGCTCCAGTGAAGAGAGAAACGGGAAATCATCTTGGTAGAGGCAACAAAGCAAAAGCGAGGCAGGATTGACATCTGCTCAACAGAGACGGATTCCCTGCGCTGACACAGTTCACAGTTACACGAGAAGCAATCTGAGCGCTCCATCGACCGGAGACGTGTTTCCCAAGAGGTCGTTTAGCGAGTGAACAGCAGTGTGCGCGACTTTCAGGAGTGTGCCTGGAAAGTGCCAGAATCACCAGAGCACCTGTGCAAAAGCTGCTGCCTCTGTGACCGCACTGAGGCGCGTTCCCGTGTCTGCGAGTATATAGACGGCTCTTTCGCGTTCACTCCGAGGGAAACGGTCCGCTATTGCTTCTGTGCGTACAGACGCGATTCCCTTGTCTCTTGCGAACACAGGGAACTCTGTGCATCCAAATCTACCGGCTAAGGACGCGTCTGCATATGTTTTGGTGAACAATCGAGTGTGCGTGTTCTGACAGCTGCCTCTATGCAGACGTCTCCACAGAGCCACTTCTGAATGCCCCGCAGCCCAGGACTGAATGGATACACTAACAAGTGCACCGGTGTGAGCAACCACATATGCAGAAGGACGTCTTTCATCTCACAGAAGCGCGAACGTCTTGGCGTTCAAGCACATGGCAGAAACAAGGTGTGAACAGATGAGCTGCTGCTATTTTCTCCGTTCGGCATGCTTCGTTGTAGCTCTCTTGCCGGTCGCCGGCTTAGCGGCTTGCTTTGCGCGACTAGCTCTGGGGAGAGAAGGAGATAGCGCCGGAAACCTCGCCTTTTGCCTTCTTCGGCGCTGGAACCTGGTTGCTGCGCCTTCTCTTTGTCCATGTGCACACACACGATTCCTCAGCGAAAACCATGCAGAAACCTTTCCACGAGCACCCAGGGATGTGCACCCAGCACCACGTGCACGCACACGCAGCTAGAGAAAAGCACCTACCTTTTCACACACTGATGCCTAAGCAAACGCGTGGCCACACACACGCACACATCCGCAAGCGCGCCTACTCCCATCTATTGAGGGAAAGACGGACGAGCAACGTCCTGACAGGCTTGAGGGGAAAAACGTCCGTTGACGGTTGGCGTACTGCACGCCCGCCTACGGGGCTGCAGGGGAATCCACATTTGGAAGGTGCCTGAAGATGTGTGCCTGTTCTTGGAGCTCCGCTAGTAGGGTAGCAAAGACACTCGTAGGCAGTACTGAATGCTGCTCCGTGCTACTTCTCCTCCGCTGGCAAATGCTTCACAGTCGCCCGAGGAAAGACCTTTAACAATCGATCTCCAAGAGGAACGAAACACATGATGCCATAAGGCGAAAGAATAGCAGGGCATCTCTTCACAGGCTTGTCCCTGATCTATAGCTGAGGGCAAACACTTGTGTGCTTGTGGGAGAGCCTGTGTCTTTCCTGGAAGCGTTTGGGAGTTTTGCTCAGACGCGTGTTTCCTCAAGTTCAAGAATCAAGATCTAGGATACCTGCAGACAGGTGCCTGTTTGTGTGGAGACAGTCTGTTTGAAACTGTGTTCCTCAGCGCCCGCTCTTTCTCCCCGTCGCTCCACACGCCTGGGAGTCCCTTTCTTTCTCTCCACAAGCACGTGTGTTGACTTCGTCGCACATGTGCATCTGCACAAGCGTTGAGCTCAGCAGAGTGTGTCTCTTGACACTTGATGTGCGTTGGCTGTGTCTGCGTGCTCCAGTGAAGAGAGAAACGGGAAATCATCTTGGTAGAGGCAACAAAGCAAAAGCGAGGCAGGATTGACATCTGCTCAACAGAGACGGATTCCCTGCGCTGACACAGTTCACAGTTACACGAGAAGCAATCTGAGCGGTCCGTCGACCGGAGACGTGTTTCCCAAGAGGTCGTTTAGCGAGTGAACAGCAGTGTGCGCGACTTTCAGGAGTGTGCCTGGAAAGTGCCAGAATCACCAGGAGCATCTGTGCAAAAGCTGCTGCCTCTGTGACCGCATTGAGGCACGTTCGCGTGTCTGCGAGTATATAGACGGCTCTTTCGCGTTCACTCCGAGGGAAACGGTCCGCTATTGCTTCTGTGCGCACAGACGCGATTCCCTTGTCTCTTGCGAACACAGGGAACTCTGTGCATCCAAATCTACAGGCTAAGGACGCGTCTGCATATGTTTTGGTGAACAATCGAGTGTGCGTGTTCTGACAGCTGCCTCTATGCAGACGTCTCCACAGAGCCACTTCTGAATGCCCCGCAGCCCAGGACTGAATGGATACACTAACAAGTGCACCGGTGTGAGCAACCACATATGCAGAAGGACGTCTTTCATCTCACAGAAGCGCGAACGTCTTGGCGTTCAAGCACATGGCAGAAACAAGGTGTGAACAGATGAGCTGCTGCTATTTTCTCCGTTCGGCATGCTTCGTTGTAGCTCTCTTGCCGGTCGCCGGCTTAGCGGCTTGCTTTGCGCGACTAGCTCTGGGGAGAGAAGGAGATAGCGCCGGAAACCTCGCCTTTTGCCTTCTTCGGCGCTGGAACCTGGTTGCTGCGCCTTCTCTTTGTCCATGTGCACACACACGATTCCTCAGCGAAAACCATGCAGAAACCTTTCCACGAGCACCCAGGGATGTGCACCCAGCACCACGTGCACGCACACGCAGCTAGAGAAAAGCACCTACCTTTTCACACACTGATGCCTAAGCAAACGCGTGGCCACACACACGCACACATCCGCAAGCGCGCCTACTCCCATCTATTGAGGGAAAGACGGACGAGCAACGTCCTGACAGGCTTGAGGGGAAAAACGTCCGCTGACGGTTGGCGTACTGCACGCCCGCCTACGGGGCTGCAGGGGAATCCACATTTGGAAGGTACCTGAAGATGTGTGCCTGTTCTTGGAGCTCCGCTAGTAGGGTAGCAAAGACACTCGTAGGCAGTACTGAATGCTGCTCCGTGCTACTTCTCCTCCGCTGGCAAATGCTTCACAGTCGCCCTAGGAAAGACGTTTAACAATCGATCTCCAAGAGGAACGAAACACATGATGCCATAAGGCGAAAGAATAGCAGGGCATCTCTTCACAGGCTTGTCCCTGATCTATAGCTGAGGGCAAACACTTGTGTGCTTGTGGGAGAGCCTGTGTCTTTCCTGGAAGCGTTTGGGAGTTTTGCTCAGACGCGTGTTTCCTCAAGTTCAAGAATCAAGATCTAGGATACCTGCAGACAGGTGCCTGTTTGTGTGGAGACAGTCTGTTTGAAACTGTGTTCCTCAGCGCCCGCTCTTTCTCCCCGTCGCTCCACACGCCTGGGAGTCCCTTTCTTTCTCTCCACAAGCACGTGTGTTGACTTCGTCGCACATGTGCATCTGCACAAGCGTTGAGCTCAGCAGAGCGTGTCTCTTGACACTTGATGTGCGTTGGCTGTGTCTGCCTGCTCCAGTGAAGAGAGAAACGGGAAATCATCTTGGTAGAGGCAACAAAGCAAAAGCGAGGCAGGATTGACATCTGCTCAACAGAGACGGATTCCCTGCGCTGACACAGTTCACAGTTACACGAGAAGCAATCTGAGCGGTCCGTCGACCGGAGACGTGTTTCCCAAGAGGTCGTTTAGCGAGTGAACAGCAGTGTGCGCGACTTTCAGGAGTGTGCCTGGAAAGTGCCAGAATCACCAGGAGCATCTGTGCAAAAGCTGCTGCCTCTGTGACCGCATTGAGGCACGTTCGCGTGTCTGCGAGTATATAGACGGCTCTTTCGCGTTCACTCCGAGGGAAACGGTCCGCTATTGCTTCTGTGCGCACAGACGCGATTCCCTTGTCTCTTGCGAACACAGGGAACTCTGTGCATCCAAATCTACAGGCTAAGGACGCGTCTGCATATGTTTTGGTGAACAATCGAGTGTGCGTGTTCTGACAGCTGCCTCTATGCAGACGTCTCCACAGAGCCACTTCTGAATGCCCCGCAGCCCAGGACTGAATGGATACACTAACAAGTGCACCGGTGTAAGCAACCACATATGCAGAAGGACGTCTTTCATCTCACAGAAGCGCGAACGTCTTGGCGTTCAAGCACATGGCAGAAACAAGGTGTGAACAGATGAGCTGCTGCTATTTTCTCCGTTCGGCATGCTTCGTTGTAGCTCTCTTGCCGGTCGCCGGCTTAGCGGCTTGCTTTGCGCGACTAGCTCTGGGGAGAGAAGGAGATAGCGCCGGAAACCTCGCCTTTTGCCTTCTTCGGCGCTGGAACCTGGTTGCTGCGCCTTCTCTTTGTCCATGTGCACACACACGATTCCTCAGCGAAAACCATGCAGAAACCTTTCCACGAGCACCCAGGGATGTGCACCCAGCACCACGTGCACGCACACGCAGCTAGAGAAAAGCACCTACCTTTTCACACACTGATGCCTAAGCAAACGCGTGGCCACACACACGCACACATCCGCAAGCGCGCCTACTCCCATCTATTGAGGGAAAGACGGACGAGCAACGTCCTGACAGGCTTGAGGGGAAAAACGTCCGTTGACGGTTGGCGTACTGCACGCCCGCCTACGGGGCTGCAGGGGAATCCACATTTGGAAGGTGCCTGAAGATGTGTGCCTGTTCTTGGAGCTCCGCTAGTAGGGTAGCAAAGACACTCGTAGGCAGTACTGAATGCTGCTCCGTGCTACTTCTCCTCCGCTGGCAAATGCTTCACAGTCGCCCGAGGAAAGACCTTTAACAATCGATCTCCAAGAGGAACGAAACACATGATGCCATAAGGCGAAAGAATAGCAGGGCATCTCTTCACAGGCTTGTCCCTGATCTATAGCTGAGGGCAAACACTTGTGTGCTTGTGGGAGAGCCTGTGTCTTTCCTGGAAGCGTTTGGGAGTTTTGCTCAGACGCGTTTCCTCAAGTTCAAGAATCAAGATCTAGGATACCTGCAGACAGGTGCCTGTTTGTGTGGAGACAGTCTGTTTGAAACTGTGTTCCTCAGCGCCCGCTCTTTCTCCCCGTCGCTCCACACGCCTGGGAGTCCCTTTCTTTCTCTCCACAAGCACGTGTGTTGACTTCGTCGCACATGTGCATCTGCACAAGCGTTGAGCTCAGCAGAGCGTGTCTCTTGACACTTGATGTGCGTTGGCTGTGTCTGCCTGCTCCAGTGAAGAGAGAAACGGGAAATCATCTTGGTAGAGGCAACAAAGCAAAAGCGAGGCAGGATTGACATCTGCTCAACAGAGACGGATTCCCTGCACTGACACAGTTCACAGTTACACGAGAAGCAATCTGAGCGGTCCGTCGACCGGAGACGTGTTTCCCAAGAGGTCGTTTAGCGAGTGAACAGCAGTGTGCGCGACTTTCAGGAGTGTGCCTGGAAAGTGCCAGAATCACCAGGAGCATCTGTGCAAAAGCTGCTGCCTCTGTGACCGCATTGAGGCACGTTCCCGTGTCTGCGAGTATATAGACGGCTCTTTCGCGTTCACTCCGAGGGAAACGGTCCGCTATTGCTTCTGTGCGCACAGACGCGATTCCCTTGTCTCTTGCGAACACAGGGAACTCTGTGCATCCAAATCTACAGGCTAAGGACGCGTCTGCATATGTTTTGGTGAACAATCGAGTGTGCGTGTTCTGACAGCTGCCTCTATGCAGACGTCTCCACAGAGCCACTTCTGAATGCCCCGCAGCCCAGGACTGAATGGATACACTAACAAGTGCACCGGTGTGAGCAACCACATATGCAGAAGGACGTCTTTCATCTCACAGAAGCGCGAACGTCTTGGCGTTCAAGCACATGGCAGAAACAAGGTGTGAACAGATGAGCTGCTGCTATTTTCTCCGTTCGGCATGCTTCGTTGTAGCTCTCTTGCCGGTCGCCGGCTTAGCGGCTTGCTTTGCGCGACTAGCTCTGGGGAGAGAAGGAGATAGCGCCGGAAACCTCGCCTTTTGCCTTCTTCGGCGCTGGAACCTGGTTGCTGCGCCTTCTCTTTGTCCATGTGCACACACACGATTCCTCAGCGAAAACCATGCAGAAACCTTTCCACGAGCACCCAGGGATGTGCACCCAGCACCACGTGCACGCACACGCAGCTAGAGAAAAGCACCTACCTTTTCACACACTGATGCCTAAGCAAACGCGTGGCCACACACACGCACACATCCGCAAGCGCGCCTACTCCCATCTATTGAGGGAAAGACGGACGAGCAACGTCCTGACAGGCTTGAGGGGAAAAACGTCCGCTGACGGTTGGCGTACTGCACGCCCGCCTACGGGGCTGCAGGGGAATCCACATTTGGAAGGTGCCTGAAGATGTGTGCCTGTTCTTGGAGCTCCGCTAGTAGGGTAGCAAAGACACTCGTAGGCAGTACTGAATGCTGCTCCGTGCTACTTCTCCTCCGCTGGCAAATGCTTCACAGTCGCCCTAGGAAAGACGTTTAACAATCGATCTCCAAGAGGAACGAAACACATGATGCCATAAGGCGAAAGAATAGCAGGGCATCTCTTCACAGGCTTGTCCCTGATCTATAGCTGAGGGCAAACACTTGTGTGCTTGTGGGAGAGCCTGTGTCTTTCCTGGAAGCGTTTGGGAGTTTTGCTCAGACGCGTGTTTCCTCAAGTTCAAGAATCAAGATCTAGGATACCTGCAGACAGGTGCCTGTTTGTGTGGAGACAGTCTGTTTGAAACTGTGTTCCTCAGCGCCCGCTCTTTCTCCCCGTCGCTCCACACGCCTGGGAGTCCCTTTCTTTCTCTCCACAAGCACGTGTGTTGACTTCGTCGCACATGTGCATCTGCACAAGCGTTGAGCTCAGCAGAGCGTGTCTCTTGACACTTGATGTGCGTTGGCTGTGTCTGCCTGCTCCAGTGAAGAGAGAAACGGGAAATCATCTTGGTAGAGGCAACAAAGCAAAAGCGAGGCAGGATTGACGTCTGCTCAACAGAGACGGATTCCCTGCGCTGACACAGTTCACAGTTACACGAGAAGCAATCTGAGCGGTCCGTCGACCGGAGACGTGTTTCCCAAGAGGTCGTTTAGCGAGTGAACAGCAGTGTGCGCGACTTTCAGGAGTGTGCCTGGAAAGTGCCAGAATCACCAGGAGCATCTGTGCAAAAGCTGCTGCCTCTGTGACCGCATTGAGGCACGTTCGCGTGTCTGCGAGTATATAGACGGCTCTTTCGCGTTCACTCCGAGGGAAACGGTCCGCTATTGCTTCTGTGCGCACAGACGCGATTCCCTTGTCTCTTGCGAACACAGGGAACTCTGTGCATCCAAATCTACAGGCTAAGGACGCGTCTGCATATGTTTTGGTGAACAATCGAGTGTGCGTGTTCTGACAGCTGCCTCTATGCAGACGTCTCCACAGAGCCACTTCTGAATGCCCCGCAGCCCAGGACTGAATGGATACACTAACAAGTGCACCGGTGTGAGCAACCACATATGCAGAAGGACGTCTTTCATCTCACAGAAGCGCGAACGTCTTGGCGTTCAAGCACATGGCAGAAACAAGGTGTGAACAGATGAGCTGCTGCTATTTTCTCCGTTCGGCATGCTTCGTTGTAGCTCTCTTGCCGGTCGCCGGCTTAGCGGCTTGCTTTGCGCGACTAGCTCTGGGGAGAGAAGGAGATAGCGCCGGAAACCTCGCCTTTTGCCTTCTTCGGCGCTGGAACCTGGTTGCTGCGCCTTCTCTTTGTCCATGTGCACACACACGATTCCTCAGCGAAAACCATGCAGAAACCTTTCCACGAGCACCCAGGGATGTGCACCCAGCACCACGTGCACGCACACGCAGCTAGAGAAAAGCACCTACCTTTTCACACACTGACGCCTAAGCAAACGCGTGGCCACACACACGCACACATCCGCAAGCGCGCCTACTCCCATCTATTGAGGGAAAGACGGACGAGCAACGTCCTGACAGGCTTGAGGGGAAAAACGTCCGCTGACGGTTGGCGTACTGCACGCCCGCCTACGGGGCTGCAGGGGAATCCACATTTGGAAGGTACCTGAAGATGTGTGCCTGTTCTTGGAGCTCCGCTAGTAGGGTAGCAAAGACACTCGTAGGCAGTACTGAATGCTGCTCCGTGCTACTTCTCCTCCGCTGGCAAATGCTTCACAGTCGCCCTAGGAAAGACGTTTAACAATCAATCTCCAAGAGGAACGAAACACATGATGCCATAAGGCGAAAGAATAGCAGGGCATCTCTTCACAGGCTTGTCCCTGATCTATAGCTGAGGGCAAACACTTGTGTGCTTGTGGGAGAGCCTGTGTCTTTCCTGGAAGCGTTTGGGAGTTTTGCTCAGACGCGTGTTTCCTCAAGTTCAAGAATCAAGATCTAGGATACCTGCAGACAGGTGCCTGTTTGTGTGGAGACAGTCTGTTTGAAACTGTGTTCCTCAGCGCCCGCTCTTTCTCCCCGTCGCTCCACACGCCTGGGAGTCCCTTTCTTTCTCTCCACAAGCACGTGTGTTGACTTCGTCGCACATGTGCATCTGCACAAGCGTTGAGCTCAGCAGAGCGTGTCTCTTGACACTTGATGTGCGTTGGCTGTGTCTGCCTGCTCCAGTGAAGAGAGAAACGGGAAATCATCTTGGTAGAGGCAACAAAGCAAAAGCGAGGCAGGATTGACATCTGCTCAACAGAGACGGATTCCCTGCGCTGACACAGTTCACAGTTACACGAGAAGCAATCTGAGCGGTCCGTCGACCGGAGACGTGTTTCCCAAGAGGTCGTTTAGCGAGTGAACAGCAGTGTGCGCGACTTTCAGGAGTGTGCCTGGAAAGTGCCAGAATCACCAGGAGCATCTGTGCAAAAGCTGCTGCCTCTGTGACCGCATTGAGGCACGTTCGCGTGTCTGCGAGTATATAGACGGCTCTTTCGCGTTCACTCCGAGGGAAACGGTCCGCTATTGCTTCTGTGCGCACAGACGCGATTCCCTTGTCTCTTGCGAACACAGGGAACTCTGTGCATCCAAATCTACAGGCTAAGGACGCGTCTGCATATGTTTTGGTGAACAATCGAGTGTGCGTGTTCTGACAGCTGCCTCTATGCAGACGTCTCCACAGAGCCACTTCTGAATGCCCCGCAGCCCAGGACTGAATGGATACACTAACAAGTGCACCGGTGTAAGCAACCACATATGCAGAAGGACGTCTTTCATCTCACAGAAGCGCGAACGTCTTGGCGTTCAAGCACATGGCAGAAACAAGGTGTGAACAGATGAGCTGCTGCTATTTTCTCCGTTCGGCATGCTTCGTTGTAGCTCTCTTGCCGGTCGCCGGCTTAGCGGCTTGCTTTGCGCGACTAGCTCTGGGGAGAGAAGGAGATAGCGCCGGAAACCTCGCCTTTTGCCTTCTTCGGCGCTGGAACCTGGTTGCTGCGCCTTCTCTTTGTCCATGTGCACACACACGATTCCTCAGCGAAAACCATGCAGAAACCTTTCCACGAGCACCCAGGGATGTGCACCCAGCACCACGTGCACGCACACGCAGCTAGAGAAAAGCACCTACCTTTTCACACACTGATGCCTAAGCAAACGCGTGGCCACACACACGCACACATCCGCAAGCGCGCCTACTCCCATCTATTGAGGGAAAGACGGACGAGCAACGTCCTGACAGGCTTGAGGGGAAAAACGTCCGTTGACGGTTGGCGTACTGCACGCCCGCCTACGGGGCTGCAGGGGAATCCACATTTGGAAGGTGCCTGAAGATGTGTGCCTGTTCTTGGAGCTCCGCTAGTAGGGTAGCAAAGACACTCGTAGGCAGTACTGAATGCTGCTCCGTGCTACTTCTCCTCCGCTGGCAAATGCTTCACAGTCGCCCGAGGAAAGACCTTTAACAATCGATCTCCAAGAGGAACGAAACACATGATGCCATAAGGCGAAAGAATAGCAGGGCATCTCTTCACAGGCTTGTCCCTGATCTATAGCTGAGGGCAAACACTTGTGTGCTTGTGGGAGAGCCTGTGTCTTTCCTGGAAGCGTTTGGGAGTTTTGCTCAGACGCGTTTCCTCAAGTTCAAGAATCAAGATCTAGGATACCTGCAGACAGGTGCCTGTTTGTGTGGAGACAGTCTGTTTGAAACTGTGTTCCTCAGCGCCCGCTCTTTCTCCCCGTCGCTCCACACGCCTGGGAGTCCCTTTCTTTCTCTCCACAAGCACGTGTGTTGACTTCGTCGCACATGTGCATCTGCACAAGCGTTGAGCTCAGCAGAGCGTGTCTCTTGACACTTGATGTGCGTTGGCTGTGTCTGCCTGCTCCAGTGAAGAGAGAAACGGGAAATCATCTTGGTAGAGGCAACAAAGCAAAAGCGAGGCAGGATTGACATCTGCTCAACAGAGACGGATTCCCTGCACTGACACAGTTCACAGTTACACGAGAAGCAATCTGAGCGGTCCGTCGACCGGAGACGTGTTTCCCAAGAGGTCGTTTAGCGAGTGAACAGCAGTGTGCGCGACTTTCAGGAGTGTGCCTGGAAAGTGCCAGAATCACCAGGAGCATCTGTGCAAAAGCTGCTGCCTCTGTGACCGCATTGAGGCACGTTCCCGTGTCTGCGAGTATATAGACGGCTCTTTCGCGTTCACTCCGAGGGAAACGGTCCGCTATTGCTTCTGTGCGCACAGACGCGATTCCCTTGTCTCTTGCGAACACAGGGAACTCTGTGCATCCAAATCTACAGGCTAAGGACGCGTCTGCATATGTTTTGGTGAACAATCGAGTGTGCGTGTTCTGACAGCTGCCTCTATGCAGACGTCTCCACAGAGCCACTTCTGAATGCCCCGCAGCCCAGGACTGAATGGATACACTAACAAGTGCACCGGTGTGAGCAACCACATATGCAGAAGGACGTCTTTCATCTCACAGAAGCGCGAACGTCTTGGCGTTCAAGCACATGGCAGAAACAAGGTGTGAACAGATGAGCTGCTGCTATTTTCTCCGTTCGGCATGCTTCGTTGTAGCTCTCTTGCCGGTCGCCGGCTTAGCGGCTTGCTTTGCGCGACTAGCTCTGGGGAGAGAAGGAGATAGCGCCGGAAACCTCGCCTTTTGCCTTCTTCGGCGCTGGAACCTGGTTGCTGCGCCTTCTCTTTGTCCATGTGCACACACACGATTCCTCAGCGAAAACCATGCAGAAACCTTTCCACGAGCACCCAGGGATGTGCACCCAGCACCACGTGCACGCACACGCAGCTAGAGAAAAGCACCTACCTTTTCACACACTGATGCCTAAGCAAACGCGTGGCCACACACACGCACACATCCGCAAGCGCGCCTACTCCCATCTATTGAGGGAAAGACGGACGAGCAACGTCCTGACAGGCTTGAGGGGAAAAACGTCCGCTGACGGTTGGCGTACTGCACGCCCGCCTACGGGGCTGCAGGGGAATCCACATTTGGAAGGTGCCTGAAGATGTGTGCCTGTTCTTGGAGCTCCGCTAGTAGGGTAGCAAAGACACTCGTAGGCAGTACTGAATGCTGCTCCGTGCTACTTCTCCTCCGCTGGCAAATGCTTCACAGTCGCCCTAGGAAAGACGTTTAACAATCGATCTCCAAGAGGAACGAAACACATGATGCCATAAGGCGAAAGAATAGCAGGGCATCTCTTCACAGGCTTGTCCCTGATCTATAGCTGAGGGCAAACACTTGTGTGCTTGTGGGAGAGCCTGTGTCTTTCCTGGAAGCGTTTGGGAGTTTTGCTCAGACGCGTGTTTCCTCAAGTTCAAGAATCAAGATCTAGGATACCTGCAGACAGGTGCCTGTTTGTGTGGAGACAGTCTGTTTGAAACTGTGTTCCTCAGCGCCCGCTCTTTCTCCCCGTCGCTCCACACGCCTGGGAGTCCCTTTCTTTCTCTCCACAAGCACGTGTGTTGACTTCGTCGCACATGTGCATCTGCACAAGCGTTGAGCTCAGCAGAGCGTGTCTCTTGACACTTGATGTGCGTTGGCTGTGTCTGCCTGCTCCAGTGAAGAGAGAAACGGGAAATCATCTTGGTAGAGGCAACAAAGCAAAAGCGAGGCAGGATTGACGTCTGCTCAACAGAGACGGATTCCCTGCGCTGACACAGTTCACAGTTACACGAGAAGCAATCTGAGCGGTCCGTCGACCGGAGACGTGTTTCCCAAGAGGTCGTTTAGCGAGTGAACAGCAGTGTGCGCGACTTTCAGGAGTGTGCCTGGAAAGTGCCAGAATCACCAGGAGCATCTGTGCAAAAGCTGCTGCCTCTGTGACCGCATTGAGGCACGTTCGCGTGTCTGCGAGTATATAGACGGCTCTTTCGCGTTCACTCCGAGGGAAACGGTCCGCTATTGCTTCTGTGCGCACAGACGCGATTCCCTTGTCTCTTGCGAACACAGGGAACTCTGTGCATCCAAATCTACAGGCTAAGGACGCGTCTGCATATGTTTTGGTGAACAATCGAGTGTGCGTGTTCTGACAGCTGCCTCTATGCAGACGTCTCCACAGAGCCACTTCTGAATGCCCCGCAGCCCAGGACTGAATGGATACACTAACAAGTGCACCGGTGTGAGCAACCACATATGCAGAAGGACGTCTTTCATCTCACAGAAGCGCGAACGTCTTGGCGTTCAAGCACATGGCAGAAACAAGGTGTGAACAGATGAGCTGCTGCTATTTTCTCCGTTCGGCATGCTTCGTTGTAGCTCTCTTGCCGGTCGCCGGCTTAGCGGCTTGCTTTGCGCGACTAGCTCTGGGGAGAGAAGGAGATAGCGCCGGAAACCTCGCCTTTTGCCTTCTTCGGCGCTGGAACCTGGTTGCTGCGCCTTCTCTTTGTCCATGTGCACACACACGATTCCTCAGCGAAAACCATGCAGAAACCTTTCCACGAGCACCCAGGGATGTGCACCCAGCACCACGTGCACGCACACGCAGCTAGAGAAAAGCACCTACCTTTTCACACACTGACGCCTAAGCAAACGCGTGGCCACACACACGCACACATCCGCAAGCGCGCCTACTCCCATCTATTGAGGGAAAGACGGACGAGCAACGTCCTGACAGGCTTGAGGGGAAAAACGTCCGCTGACGGTTGGCGTACTGCACGCCCGCCTACGGGGCTGCAGGGGAATCCACATTTGGAAGGTACCTGAAGATGTGTGCCTGTTCTTGGAGCTCCGCTAGTAGGGTAGCAAAGACACTCGTAGGCAGTACTGAATGCTGCTCCGTGCTACTTCTCCTCCGCTGGCAAATGCTTCACAGTCGCCCTAGGAAAGACGTTTAACAATCAATCTCCAAGAGGAACGAAACACATGATGCCATAAGGCGAAAGAATAGCAGGGCATCTCTTCACAGGCTTGTCCCTGATCTATAGCTGAGGGCAAACACTTGTGTGCTTGTGGGAGAGCCTGTGTCTTTCCTGGAAGCGTTTGGGAGTTTTGCTCAGACGCGTGTTTCCTCAAGTTCAAGAATCAAGATCTAGGATACCTGCAGACAGGTGCCTGTTTGTGTGGAGACAGTCTGTTTGAAACTGTGTTCCTCAGCGCCCGCTCTTTCTCCCCGTCGCTCCACACGCCTGGGAGTCCCTTTCTTTCTCTCCACAAGCACGTGTGTTGACTTCGTCGCACATGTGCATCTGCACAAGCGTTGAGCTCAGCAGAGCGTGTCTCTTGACACTTGATGTGCGTTGGCTGTGTCTGCCTGCTCCAGTGAAGAGAGAAACGGGAAATCATCTTGGTAGAGGCAACAAAGCAAAAGCGAGGCAGGATTGACATCTGCTCAACAGAGACGGATTCCCTGCGCTGACACAGTTCACAGTTACACGAGAAGCAATCTGAGCGGTCCGTCGACCGGAGACGTGTTTCCCAAGAGGTCGTTTAGCGAGTGAACAGCAGTGTGCGCGACTTTCAGGAGTGTGCCTGGAAAGTGCCAGAATCACCAGGAGCATCTGTGCAAAAGCTGCTGCCTCTGTGACCGCATTGAGGCACGTTCGCGTGTCTGCGAGTATATAGACGGCTCTTTCGCGTTCACTCCGAGGGAAACGGTCCGCTATTGCTTCTGTGCGCACAGACGCGATTCCCTTGTCTCTTGCGAACACAGGGAACTCTGTGCATCCAAATCTACAGGCTAAGGACGCGTCTGCATATGTTTTGGTGAACAATCGAGTGTGCGTGTTCTGACAGCTGCCTCTATGCAGACGTCTCCACAGAGCCACTTCTGAATGCCCCGCAGCCCAGGACTGAATGGATACACTAACAAGTGCACCGGTGTGAGCAACCACATATGCAGAAGGACGTCTTTCATCTCACAGAAGCGCGAACGTCTTGGCGTTCAAGCACATGGCAGAAACAAGGTGTGAACAGATGAGCTGCTGCTATTTTCTCCGTTCGGCATGCTTCGTTGTAGCTCTCTTGCCGGTCGCCGGCTTAGCGGCTTGCTTTGCGCGACTAGCTCTGGGGAGAGAAGGAGATAGCGCCGGAAACCTCGCCTTTTGCCTTCTTCGGCGCTGGAACCTGGTTGCTGCGCCTTCTCTTTGTCCATGTGCACACACACGATTCCTCAGCGAAAACCATGCAGAAACCTTTCCACGAGCACCCAGGGATGTGCACCCAGCACCACGTGCACGCACACGCAGCTAGAGAAAAGCACCTACCTTTTCACACACTGACGCCTAAGCAAACGCGTGGCCACACACACGCACACATCCGCAAGCGCGCCTACTCCCATCTATTGAGGGAAAGACGGACGAGCAACGTCCTGACAGGCTTGAGGGGAAAAACGTCCGCTGACGGTTGGCGTACTGCACGCCCGCCTACGGGGCTGCAGGGGAATCCACATTTGGAAGGTACCTGAAGATGTGTGCCTGTTCTTGGAGCTCCGCTAGTAGGGTAGCAAAGACACTCGTAGGCAGTACTGAATGCTGCTCCGTGCTACTTCTCCTCCGCTGGCAAATGCTTCACAGTCGCCCTAGGAAAGACGTTTAACAATCAATCTCCAAGAGGAACGAAACACATGATGCCATAAGGCGAAAGAATAGCAGGGCATCTCTTCACAGGCTTGTCCCTGATCTATAGCTGAGGGCAAACACTTGTGTGCTTGTGGGAGAGCCTGTGTCTTTCCTGGAAGCGTTTGGGAGTTTTGCTCAGACGCGTGTTTCCTCAAGTTCAAGAATCAAGATCTAGGATACCTGCAGACAGGTGCCTGTTTGTGTGGAGACAGTCTGTTTGAAACTGTGTTCCTCAGCGCCCGCTCTTTCTCCCCGTCGCTCCACACGCCTGGGAGTCCCTTTCTTTCTCTCCACAAGCACGTGTGTTGACTTCGTCGCACATGTGCATCTGCACAAGCGTTGAGCTCAGCAGAGCGTGTCTCTTGACACTTGATGTGCGTTGGCTGTGTCTGCCTGCTCCAGTGAAGAGAGAAACGGGAAATCATCTTGGTAGAGGCAACAAAGCAAAAGCGAGGCAGGATTGACATCTGCTCAACAGAGACGGATTCCCTGCGCTGACACAGTTCACAGTTACACGAGAAGCAATCTGAGCGGTCCGTCGACCGGAGACGTGTTTCCCAAGAGGTCGTTTAGCGAGTGAACAGCAGTGTGCGCGACTTTCAGGAGTGTGCCTGGAAAGTGCCAGAATCACCAGGAGCATCTGTGCAAAAGCTGCTGCCTCTGTGACCGCATTGAGGCACGTTCCCGTGTCTGTGAGTATATAGACGGCTCTTTCGCGTTCAC
Organism: Patagioenas fasciata; assembly: GCF_037038585.1. Lineage (NCBI taxonomy): Eukaryota > Metazoa > Chordata > Aves > Columbiformes > Columbidae > Patagioenas > Patagioenas fasciata. The sequence goes on from NW_027288594.1 coordinate 76,150, forward strand.
TCCGAGGGAAACGGTCCGCTATTGCTTCTGTGCGCACAGACGCGATTCCCTTGTCTCTTGCGAACACAGGGAACTCTGTGCATCCAAATCTACAGGCTAAGGACGCGTCTGCATATGTTTTGGTGAACAATCGAGTGTGCGTGTTCTGACAGCTGCCTCTATGCAGACGTCTCCACAGAGCCACTTCTGAATGCCCCGCAGCCCAGGACTGAATGGATACACTAACAAGTGCACCGGTGTGAGCAACCACATATGCAGAAGGACGTCTTTCATCTCACAGAAGCGCGAACGTCTTGGCGTTCAAGCACATGGCAGAAACAAGGTGTGAACAGATGAGCTGCTGCTATTTTCTCCGTTCGGCATGCTTCGTTGTAGCTCTCTTGCCGGTCGCCGGCTTAGCGGCTTGCTTTGCGCGACTAGCTCTGGGGAGAGAAGGAGATAGCGCCGGAAACCTCGCCTTTTGCCTTCTTCGGCGCTGGAACCTGGTTGCTGCGCCTTCTCTTTGTCCATGTGCACACACACGATTCCTCAGCGAAAACCATGCAGAAACCTTTCCACGAGCACCCAGGGATGTGCACCCAGCACCACGTGCACGCACACGCAGCTAGAGAAAAGCACCTACCTTTTCACACACTGATGCCTAAGCAAACGCGTGGCCACACACACGCACACATCCGCAAGCGCGCCTACTCCCATCTATTGAGGGAAAGACGGACGAGCAACGTCCTGACAGGCTTGAGGGGAAAAACGTCTGTTGACGGTTGGCGTACTGCACGCCCGCCTACGGGGCTGCAGGGGAATCCACATTTGGAAGGTGCCTGAAGATGTGTGCCTGTTCTTGGAGCTCCGCTAGTAGGGTAGCAAAGACACTCGTAGGCAGTACTGAATGCTGCTCCGTGCTACTTCTCCTCCGCTGGCAAATGCTTCACAGTCGCCCTAGGAAAGACGTTTAACAATCGATCTCCAAGAGGAACGAAACACATGATGCCATAAGGCGAAAGAATAGCAGGGCATCTCTTCACAGGCTTGTCCCTGATCTATAGCTGAGGGCAAACACTTGTGTGCTTGTGGGAGAGCCTGTGTCTTTCCTGGAAGCGTTTGGGAGTTTTGCTCAGACGCGTGTTTCCTCAAGTTCAAGAATCAAGATCTAGGATACCTGCAGACAGGTGCCTGTTTGTGTGGAGACAGTCTGTTTGAAACTGTGTTCCTCAGCGCCCGCTCTTTCTCCCCGTCGCTCCACACGCCTGGGAGTCCCTTTCTTTCTCTCCACAAGCACGTGTGTTGACTTCGTCGCACATGTGCATCTGCACAAGCGTTGAGCTCAGCAGAGCGTGTCTCTTGACACTTGATGTGCGTTGGCTGTGTCTGCCTGCTCCAGTGAAGAGAGAAACGGGAAATCATCTTGGTAGAGGCAACAAAGCAAAAGCGAGGCAGGATTGACGTCTGCTCAACAGAGACGGATTCCCTGCGCTGACACAGTTCACAGTTACACGAGAAGCAATCTGAGCGGTCCGTCGACCGGAGACGTGTTTCCCAAGAGGTCGTTTAGCGAGTGAACAGCAGTGTGCGCGACTTTCAGGAGTGTGCCTGGAAAGTGCCAGAATCACCAGGAGCATCTGTGCAAAAGCTGCTGCCTCTGTGACCGCATTGAGGCACGTTCGCGTGTCTGCGAGTATATAGACGGCTCTTTCGCGTTCACTCCGAGGGAAACGGTCCGCTATTGCTTCTGTGCGCACAGACGCGATTCCCTTGTCTCTTGCGAACACAGGGAACTCTGTGCATCCAAATCTACAGGCTAAGGACGCGTCTGCATATGTTTTGGTGAACAATCGAGTGTGCGTGTTCTGACAGCTGCCTCTATGCAGACGTCTCCACAGAGCCACTTCTGAATGCCCCGCAGCCCAGGACTGAATGGATACACTAACAAGTGCACCGGTGTGAGCAACCACATATGCAGAAGGACGTCTTTCATCTCACAGAAGCGCGAACGTCTTGGCGTTCAAGCACATGGCAGAAACAAGGTGTGAACAGATGAGCTGCTGCTATTTTCTCCGTTCGGCATGCTTCGTTGTAGCTCTCTTGCCGGTCGCCGGCTTAGCGGCTTGCTTTGCGCGACTAGCTCTGGGGAGAGAAGGAGATAGCGCCGGAAACCTCGCCTTTTGCCTTCTTCGGCGCTGGAACCTGGTTGCTGCGCCTTCTCTTTGTCCATGTGCACACACACGATTCCTCAGCGAAAACCATGCAGAAACCTTTCCACGAGCACCCAGGGATGTGCACCCAGCACCACGTGCACGCACACGCAGCTAGAGAAAAGCACCTACCTTTTCACACACTGATGCCTAAGCAAACGCGTGGCCACACACACGCACACATCCGCAAGCGCGCCTACTCCCATCTATTGAGGGAAAGACGGACGAGCAACGTCCTGACAGGCTTGAGGGGAAAAACGTCCGTTGACGGTTGGCGTACTGCACGCCCGCCTACGGGGCTGCAGGGGAATCCACATTTGGAAGGTACCTGAAGATGTGTGCCTGTTCTTGGAGCTCCGCTAGTAGGGTAGCAAAGACACTCGTAGGCAGTACTGAATGCTGCTCCGTGCTACTTCTCCTCCGCTGGCAAATGCTTCACAGTCGCCCTAGGAAAGACGTTTAACAATCGATCTCCAAGAGGAACGAAACACATGATGCCATAAGGCGAAAGAATAGCAGGGCATCTCTTCACAGGCTTGTCCCTGATCTATAGCTGAGGGCAAACACTTGTGTGCTTGTGGGAGAGCCTGTGTCTTTCCTGGAAGCGTTTGGGAGTTTTGCTCAGACGCGTGTTTCCTCAAGTTCAAGAATCAAGATCTAGGATACCTGCAGACAGGTGCCTGTTTGTGTGGAGACAGTCTGTTTGAAACTGTGTTCCTCAGCGCCCGCTCTTTCTCCCCGTCGCTCCACACGCCTGGGAGTCCCTTTCTTTCTCTCCACAAGCACGTGTGTTGACTTCGTCGCACATGTGCATCTGCACAAGCGTTGAGCTCAGCAGAGCGTGTCTCTTGACACTTGATGTGCGTTGGCTGTGTCTGCGTGCTCCAGTGAAGAGAGAAACGGGAAATCATCTTGGTAGAGGCAACAAAGCAAAAGCGAGGCAGGATTGACATCTGCTCAACAGAGACGGATTCCCTGCGCTAACACAGTTCACAGTTACACGAGAAGCAATCTGAGCGGTCCGTCGACCGGAGACGTGTTTCCCAAGAGGTCGTTTAGCGAGTGAACAGCAGTGTGCGCGACTTTCAGGAGTGTGCCTGGAAAGTGCCAGAATCACCAGGAGCATCTGTGCAAAAGCTGCTGCCTCTGTGACCGCATTGAGGCACGTTCGCGTGTCTGCGAGTATATAGACGGCTCTTTCGCGTTCACTCCGAGGGAAACGGTCCGCTATTGCTTCTGTGCGCACAGACGCGATTCCCTTGTCTCTTGCGAACACAGGGAACTCTGTGCATCCAAATCTACAGGCTAAGGACGCGTCTGCATATGTTTTGGTGAACAATCGAGTGTGCGTGTTCTGACAGCTGCCTCTATGCAGACGTCTCCACAGAGCCACTTCTGAATGCCCCGCAGCCCAGGACTGAATGGATACACTAACAAGTGCACCGGTGTGAGCAACCACATATGCAGAAGGACGTCTTTCATCTCACAGAAGCGCGAACGTCTTGGCGTTCAAGCACATGGCAGAAACAAGGTGTGAACAGATGAGCTGCTGCTATTTTCTCCGTTCGGCATGCTTCGTTGTAGCTCTCTTGCCGGTCGCCGGCTTAGCGGCTTGCTTTGCGCGACTAGCTCTGGGGAGAGAAGGAGATAGCGCCGGAAACCTCGCCTTTTGCCTTCTTCGGCGCTGGAACCTGGTTGCTGCGCCTTCTCTTTGTCCATGTGCACACACACGATTCCTCAGCGAAAACCATGCAGAAACCTTTCCACGAGCACCCAGGGATGTGCACCCAGCACCACGTGCACGCACACGCAGCTAGAGAAAAGCACCTACCTTTTCACACACTGATGCCTAAGCAAACGCGTGGCCACACACACGCACACATCCGCAAGCGCGCCTACTCCCATCTATTGAGGGAAAGACGGACGAGCAACGTCCTGACAGGCTTGAGGGGAAAAACGTCCGTTGACGGTTGGCGTACTGCACGCCCGCCTACGGGGCTGCAGGGGAATCCACATTTGGAAGGTACCTGAAGATGTGTGCCTGTTCTTGGAGCTCCGCTAGTAGGGTAGCAAAGACACTCGTAGGCAGTACTGAATGCTGCTCCGTGCTACTTCTCCTCCGCTGGCAAATGCTTCACAGTCGCCCGAGGAAAGACGTTTAACAATCGATCTCCAAGAGGAACGAAACACATGATGCCATAAGGCGAAAGAATAGCAGGGCATCTCTTCACAGGCTTGTCCCTGATCTATAGCTGAGGGCAAACACTTGTGTGCTTGTGGGAGAGCCTGTGTCTTTCCTGGAAGCGTTTGGGAGTTTTGCTCAGACGCGTGTTTCCTCAAGTTCAAGAATCAAGATCTAGGATACCTGCAGACAGGTGCCTGTTTGTGTGGAGACAGTCTGTTTGAAACTGTGTTCCTCAGCGCCCGCTCTTTCTCCCCGTCGCTCCACACGCCTGGGAGTCCCTTTCTTTCTCTCCACAAGCACGTGTGTTGACTTCGTCGCACATGTGCATCTGCACAAGCGTTGAGCTCAGCAGAGCGTGTCTCTTGACACTTGATGTGCGTTGGCTGTGTCTGCGTGCTCCAGTGAAGAGAGAAACGGGAAATCATCTTGGTAGAGGCAACAAAGCAAAAGCGAGGCAGGATTGACATCTGCTCAACAGAGACGGATTCCCTGCGCTGACACAGTTCACAGTTACACGAGAAGCAATCTGAGCGGTCCGTCGACCGGAGACGTGTTTCCCAAGAGGTCGTTTAGCGAGTGAACAGCAGTGTGCGCGACTTTCAGGAGTGTGCCTGGAAAGTGCCAGAATCACCAGGAGCATCTGTGCAAAAGCTGCTGCCTCTGTGACCGCATTGAGGCACGTTCGCGTGTCTGCGAGTATATAGACGGCTCTTTCGCGTTCACTCCGAGGGAAACGGTCCGCTATTGCTTCTGTGCGCACAGACGCGATTCCCTTGTCTCTTGCGAACACAGGGAACTCTGTGCATCCAAATCTACAGGCTAAGGACGCGTCTGCATATGTTTTGGTGAACAATCGAGTGTGCGTGTTCTGACAGCTGCCTCTATGCAGACGTCTCCACAGAGCCACTTCTGAATGCCCCGCAGCCCAGGACTGAATGGATACACTAACAAGTGCACCGGTGTGAGCAACCACATATGCAGAAGGACGTCTTTCATCTCACAGAAGCGCGAACGTCTTGGCGTTCAAGCACATGGCAGAAACAAGGTGTGAACAGATGAGCTGCTGCTATTTTCTCCGTTCGGCATGCTTCGTTGTAGCTCTCTTGCCGGTCGCCGGCTTAGCGGCTTGCTTTGCGCGACTAGCTCTGGGGAGAGAAGGAGATAGCGCCGGAAACCTCGCCTTTTGCCTTCTTCGGCGCTGGAACCTGGTTGCTGCGCCTTCTCTTTGTCCATGTGCACACACACGATTCCTCAGCGAAAACCATGCAGAAACCTTTCCACGAGCACCCAGGGATGTGCACCCAGCACCACGTGCACGCACACGCAGCTAGAGAAAAGCACCTACCTTTTCACACACTGATGCCTAAGCAAACGCGTGGCCACACACACGCACACATCCGCAAGCGCGCCTACTCCCATCTATTGAGGGAAAGACGGACGAGCAACGTCCTGACAGGCTTGAGGGGAAAAACGTCCGTTGACGGTTGGCGTACTGCACGCCCGCCTACGGGGCTGCAGGGGAATCCACATTTGGAAGGTACCTGAAGATGTGTGCCTGTTCTTGGAGCTCCGCTAGTAGGGTAGCAAAGACACTCGTAGGCAGTACTGAATGCTGCTCCGTGCTACTTCTCCTCCGCTGGCAAATGCTTCACAGTCGCCCTAGGAAAGACGTTTAACAATCGATCTCCAAGAGGAACGAAACACATGATGCCATAAGGCGAAAGAATAGCAGGGCATCTCTTCACAGGCTTGTCCCTGATCTATAGCTGAGGGCAAACACTTGTGTGCTTGTGGGAGAGCCTGTGTCTTTCCTGGAAGCGTTTGGGAGTTTTGCTCAGACGCGTGTTTCCTCAAGTTCAAGAATCAAGATCTAGGATACCTGCAGACAGGTGCCTGTTTGTGTGGAGACAGTCTGTTTGAAACTGTGTTCCTCAGCGCCCGCTCTTTCTCCCCGTCGCTCCACACGCCTGGGAGTCCCTTTCTTTCTCTCCACAAGCACGTGTGTTGACTTCGTCGCACATGTGCATCTGCACAAGCGTTGAGCTCAGCAGAGCGTGTCTCTTGACACTTGATGTGCGTTGGCTGTGTCTGCCTGCTCCAGTGAAGAGAGAAACGGGAAATCATCTTGGTAGAGGCAACAAAGCAAAAGCGAGGCAGGATTGACATCTGCTCAACAGAGACGGATTCCCTGCGCTGACACAGTTCACAGTTACACGAGAAGCAATCTGAGCGGTCCGTCGACCGGAGACGTGTTTCCCAAGAGGTCGTTTAGCGAGTGAACAGCAGTGTGCGCGACTTTCAGGAGTGTGCCTGGAAAGTGCCAGAATCACCAGGAGCATCTGTGCAAAAGCTGCTGCCTCTGTGACCGCATTGAGGCACGTTCGCGTGTCTGCGAGTATATAGACGGCTCTTTCGCGTTCACTCCGAGGGAAACGGTCCGCTATTGCTTCTGTGCGCACAGACGCGATTCCCTTGTCTCTTGCGAACACAGGGAACTCTGTGCATCCAAATCTACAGGCTAAGGACGCGTCTGCATATGTTTTGGTGAACAATCGAGTGTGCGTGTTCTGACAGCTGCCTCTATGCAGACGTCTCCACAGAGCCACTTCTGAATGCCCCGCAGCCCAGGACTGAATGGATACACTAACAAGTGCACCGGTGTGAGCAACCACATATGCAGAAGGACGTCTTTCATCTCACAGAAGCGCGAACGTCTTGGCGTTCAAGCACATGGCAGAAACAAGGTGTGAACAGATGAGCTGCTGCTATTTTCTCCGTTCGGCATGCTTCGTTGTAGCTCTCTTGCCGGTCGCCGGCTTAGCGGCTTGCTTTGCGCGACTAGCTCTGGGGAGAGAAGGAGATAGCGCCGGAAACCTCGCCTTTTGCCTTCTTCGGCGCTGGAACCTGGTTGCTGCGCCTTCTCTTTGTCCATGTGCACACACACGATTCCTCAGCGAAAACCATGCAGAAACCTTTCCACGAGCACCCAGGGATGTGCACCCAGCACCACGTGCACGCACACGCAGCTAGAGAAAAGCACCTACCTTTTCACACACTGATGCCTAAGCAAACGCGTGGCCACACACACGCACACATCCGCAAGCGCGCCTACTCCCATCTATTGAGGGAAAGACGGACGAGCAACGTCCTGACAGGCTTGAGGGGAAAAACGTCCGTTGACGGTTGGCGTACTGCACGCCCGCCTACGGGGCTGCAGGGGAATCCACATTTGGAAGGTACCTGAAGATGTGTGCCTGTTCTTGGAGCTCCGCTAGTAGGGTAGCAAAGACACTCGTAGGCAGTACTGAATGCTGCTCCGTGCTACTTCTCCTCCGCTGGCAAATGCTTCACAGTCGCCCGAGGAAAGACGTTTAACAATCGATCTCCAAGAGGAACGAAACACATGATGCCATAAGGCGAAAGAATAGCAGGGCATCTCTTCACAGGCTTGTCCCTGATCTATAGCTGAGGGCAAACACTTGTGTGCTTGTGGGAGAGCCTGTGTCTTTCCTGGAAGCGTTTGGGAGTTTTGCTCAGACGCGTGTTTCCTCAAGTTCAAGAATCAAGATCTAGGATACCTGCAGACAGGTGCCTGTTTGTGTGGAGACAGTCTGTTTGAAACTGTGTTCCTCAGCGCCCGCTCTTTCTCCCCGTCGCTCCACACGCCTGGGAGTCCCTTTCTTTCTCTCCACAAGCACGTGTGTTGACTTCGTCGCACATGTGCATCTGCACAAGCGTTGAGCTCAGCAGAGCGTGTCTCTTGACACTTGATGTGCGTTGGCTGTGTCTGCCTGCTCCAGTGAAGAGAGAAACGGGAAATCATCTTGGTAGAGGCAACAAAGCAAAAGCGAGGCAGGATTGACATCTGCTCAACAGAGACGGATTCCCTGCGCTGACACAGTTCACAGTTACACGAGAAGCAATCTGAGCGGTCCGTCGACCGGAGACGTGTTTCCCAAGAGGTCGTTTAGCGAGTGAACAGCAGTGTGCGCGACTTTCAGGAGTGTGCCTGGAAAGTGCCAGAATCACCAGGAGCATCTGTGCAAAAGCTGCTGCCTCTGTGACCGCATTGAGGCACGTTCGCGTGTCTGCGAGTATATAGACGGCTCTTTCGCGTTCACTCCGAGGGAAACGGTCCGCTATTGCTTCTGTGCGCACAGACGCGATTCCCTTGTCTCTTGCGAACACAGGGAACTCTGTGCATCCAAATCTACAGGCTAAGGACGCGTCTGCATATGTTTTGGTGAACAATCGAGTGTGCGTGTTCTGACAGCTGCCTCTATGCAGACGTCTCCACAGAGCCACTTCTGAATGCCCCGCAGCCCAGGACTGAATGGATACACTAACAAGTGCACCGGTGTGAGCAACCACATATGCAGAAGGACGTCTTTCATCTCACAGAAGCGCGAACGTCTTGGCGTTCAAGCACATGGCAGAAACAAGGTGTGAACAGATGAGCTGCTGCTATTTTCTCCGTTCGGCATGTTTCGTTGTAGCTCTCTTGCCGGTCGCCGGCTTAGCGGCTTGCTTTGCGCGACTAGCTCTGGGGAGAGAAGGAGATAGCGCCGGAAACCTCGCCTTTTGCCTTCTTCGGCGCTGGAACCTGGTTGCTGCGCCTTCTCTTTGTCCATGTGCACACACACGATTCCTCAGCGAAAACCATGCAGAAACCTTTCCACGAGCACCCAGGGATGTGCACCCAGCACCACGTGCACGCACACGCAGCTAGAGAAAAGCACCTACCTTTTCACACACTGATGCCTAAGCAAACGCGTGGCCACACACACGCACACATCCGCAAGCGCGCCTACTCCCATCTATTGAGGGAAAGACGGACGAGCAACGTCCTGACAGGCTTGAGGGGAAAAACGTCCGTTGACGGTTGGCGTACTGCACGCCCGCCTACGGGGCTGCAGGGGAATCCACGTTTGGAAGGTACCTGAAGATGTGTGCCTGTTCTTGGAGCTCCGCTAGTAGGGTAGCAAAGACACTCGTAGGCAGTACTGAATGCTGCTCCGTGCTACTTCTCCTCCGCTGGCAAATGCTTCACAGTCGCCCTAGGAAAGACGTTTAACAATCGATCTCCAAGAGGAACGAAACACATGATGCCATAAGGCGAAAGAATAGCAGGGCATCTCTTCACAGGCTTGTCCCTGATCTATAGCTGAGGGCAAACACTTGTGTGCTTGTGGGAGAGCCTGTGTCTCTCCTGGAAGCGTTTGGGAGTTTTGCTCAGACGCGTGTTTCCTCAAGTTCAAGAATCAAGATCTAGGATACCTGCAGACAGGTGCCTGTTTGTGTGGAGACAGTCTGTTTGAAACTGTGTTCCTCAGCGCCCGCTCTTTCTCCCCGTCGCTCCACACGCCTGGGAGTCCCTTTCTTTCTCTCCACAAGCACGTGTGTTGACTTCGTCGCACATGTGCATCTGCACAAGCGTTGAGCTCAGCAGAGCGTGTCTCTTGACACTTGATGTGCGTTGGCTGTGTCTGCGTGCTCCAGTGAAGAGAGAAACGGGAAATCATCTTGGTAGAGGCAACAAAGCAAAAGCGAGGCAGGATTGACATCTGCTCAACAGAGACGGATTCCCTGCGCTGACACAGTTCACAGTTACACGAGAAGCAATCTGAGCGGTCCGTCGACCGGAGACGTGTTTCCCAAGAGGTCGTTTAGCGAGTGAACAGCAGTGTGCGCGACTTTCAGGAGTGTGCCTGGAAAGTGCCAGAATCACCAGGAGCATCTGTGCAAAAGCTGCTGCCTCTGTGACCGCATTGAGGCACGTTCGCGTGTCTGCGAGTATATAGACGGCTCTTTCGCGTTCACTCCGAGGGAAACGGTCCGCTATTGCTTCTGTGCGCACAGACGCGATTCCCTTGTCTCTTGCGAACACAGGGAACTCTGTGCATCCAAATCTACAGGCTAAGGACGCGTCTGCATATGTTTTGGTGAACAATCGAGTGTGCGTGTTCTGACAGCTGCCTCTATGCAGACGTCTCCACAGAGCCACTTCTGAATGCCCCGCAGCCCAGGACTGAATGGATACACTAACAAGTGCACCGGTGTGAGCAACCACATATGCAGAAGGACGTCTTTCATCTCACAGAAGCGCGAACGTCTTGGCGTTCAAGCACATGGCAGAAACAAGGTGTGAACAGATGAGCTGCTGCTATTTTCTCCGTTCGGCATGCTTCGTTGTAGCTCTCTTGCCGGTCGCCGGCTTAGCGGCTTGCTTTGCGCGACTAGCTCTGGGGAGAGAAGGAGATAGCGCCGGAAACCTCGCCTTTTGCCTTCTTCGGCGCTGGAACCTGGTTGCTGCGCCTTCTCTTTGTCCATGTGCACACACACGATTCCTCAGCGAAAACCATGCAGAAACCTTTCCACGAGCACCCAGGGATGTGCACCCAGCACCACGTGCACGCACACGCAGCTAGAGAAAAGCACCTACCTTTTCACACACTGATGCCTAAGCAAACGCGTGGCCACACACACGCACACATCCGCAAGCGCGCCTACTCCCATCTATTGAGGGAAAGACGGACGAGCAACGTCCTGACAGGCTTGAGGGGAAAAACGTCCGTTGACGGTTGGCGTACTGCACGCCCGCCTACGGGGCTGCAGGGGAATCCACATTTGGAAGGTACCTGAAGATGTGTGCCTGTTCTTGGAGCTCCGCTAGTAGGGTAGCAAAGACACTCGTAGGCAGTACTGAATGCTGCTCCGTGCTACTTCTCCTCCGCTGGCAAATGCTTCACAGTCGCCCTAGGAAAGACGTTTAACAATCGATCTCCAAGAGGAACGAAACACATGATGCCATAAGGCGAAAGAATAGCAGGGCATCTCTTCACAGGCTTGTCCCTGATCTATAGCTGAGGGCAAACACTTGTGTGCTTGTGGGAGAGCCTGTGTCTTTCCTGGAAGCGTTTGGGAGTTTTGCTCAGACGCGTGTTTCCTCAAGTTCAAGAATCAAGATCTAGGATACCTGCAGACAGGTGCCTGTTTGTGTGGAGACAGTCTGTTTGAAACTGTGTTCCTCAGCGCCCGCTCTTTCTCCCCGTCGCTCCACACGCCTGGGAGTCCCTTTCTTTCTCTCCACAAGCACGTGTGTTGACTTCGTCGCACATGTGCATCTGCACAAGCGTTGAGCTCAGCAGAGCGTGTCTCTTGACACTTGATGTGCGTTGGCTGTGTCTGCGTGCTCCAGTGAAGAGAGAAACGGGAAATCATCTTGGTAGAGGCAACAAAGCAAAAGCGAGGCAGGATTGACATCTGCTCAACAGAGACGGATTCCCTGCGCTGACACAGTTCACAGTTACACGAGAAGCAATCTGAGCGGTCCGTCGACCGGAGACGTGTTTCCCAAGAGGTCGTTTAGCGAGTGAACAGCAGTGTGCGCGACTTTCAGGAGTGTGCCTGGAAAGTGCCAGAATCACCAGGAGCATCTGTGCAAAAGCTGCTGCCTCTGTGACCGCATTGAGGCACGTTCGCGTGTCTGCGAGTATATAGACGGCTCTTTCGCGTTCACTCCGAGGGAAACGGTCCGCTATTGCTTCTGTGCGCACAGACGCGATTCCCTTGTCTCTTGCGAACACAGGGAACTCTGTGCATCCAAATCTACAGGCTAAGGACGCGTCTGCATATGTTTTGGTGAACAATCGAGTGTGCGTGTTCTGACAGCTGCCTCTATGCAGACGTCTCCACAGAGCCACTTCTGAATGCCCCGCAGCCCAGGACTGAATGGATACACTAACAAGTGCACCGGTGTGAGCAACCACATATGCAGAAGGACGTCTTTCATCTCACAGAAGCGCGAACGTCTTGGCGTTCAAGCACATGGCAGAAACAAGGTGTGAACAGATGAGCTGCTGCTATTTTCTCCGTTCGGCATGCTTCGTTGTAGCTCTCTTGCCGGTCGCCGGCTTAGCGGCTTGCTTTGCGCGACTAGCTCTGGGGAGAGAAGGAGATAGCGCCGGAAACCTCGCCTTTTGCCTTCTTCGGCGCTGGAACCTGGTTGCTGCGCCTTCTCTTTGTCCATGTGCACACACACGATTCCTCAGCGAAAACCATGCAGAAACCTTTCCACGAGCACCCAGGGATGTGCACCCAGCACCACGTGCACGCACACGCAGCTAGAGAAAAGCACCTACCTTTTCACACACTGATGCCTAAGCAAACGCGTGGCCACACACACGCACACATCCGCAAGCGCGCCTACTCCCATCTATTGAGGGAAAGACGGACGAGCAACGTCCTGACAGGCTTGAGGGGAAAAACGTCCGTTGACGGTTGGCGTACTGCACGCCCGCCTACGGGGCTGCAGGGGAATCCACGTTTGGAAGGTACCTGAAGATGTGTGCCTGTTCTTGGAGCTCCGCTAGTAGGGTAGCAAAGACACTCGTAGGCAGTACTGAATGCTGCTCCGTGCTACTTCTCCTCCGCTGGCAAATGCTTCACAGTCGCCCTAGGAAAGACGTTTAACAATCGATCTCCAAGAGGAACGAAACACATGATGCCATAAGGCGAAAGAATAGCAGGGCATCTCTTCACAGGCTTGTCCCTGATCTATAGCTGAGGGCAAACACTTGTGTGCTTGTGGGAGAGCCTGTGTCTTTCCTGGAAGCGTTTGGGAGTTTTGCTCAGACGCGTGTTTCCTCAAGTTCAAGAATCAAGATCTAGGATACCTGCAGACAGGTGCCTGTTTGTGTGGAGACAGTCTGTTTGAAACTGTGTTCCTCAGCGCCCGCTCTTTCTCCCCGTCGCTCCACACGCCTGGGAGTCCCCTTCTTTCTCTCCACAAGCACGTGTGTTGACTTCGTCGCACATGTGCATCTGCACAAGCGTTGAGCTCAGCATAGCGTGTCTCTTGACACTTGATGTGCGTTGGCTGTGTCTGCCTGCTCCAGTGAAGAGAGAAACGGGAAATCATCTTGGTAGAGGCAACAAAGCAAAAGCGAGGCAGGATTGACATCTGCTCAACAGAGACGGATTCCCTGCGCTGACACAGTTCACAGTTACACGAGAAGCAATCTGAGCGGTCCGTCGACCGGAGACGTGTTTCCCAAGAGGTCGTTTAGCGAGTGAACAGCAGTGTGCGCGACTTTCAGGAGTGTGCCTGGAAAGTGCCAGAATCACCAGGAGCATCTGTGCAAAAGCTGCTGCCTCTGTGACCGCATTGAGGCACGGTCCCGTGTCTGCGAGTATATAGACGGCTCTTTCGCGTTCACTCCGAGGGAAACGGTCCGCTATTGCTTCTGTGCGCACAGACGCGATTCCCTTGTCTCTTGCGAACACAGGGAACTCTGTGCATCCAAATCTACAGGCTAAGGACGCGTCTGCATATGTTTTGGTGAACAATCGAGTGTGCGTGTTCTGACAGCTGCCTCTATGCAGACGTCTCCACAGAGCCACTTCTGAATGCCCCGCAGCCCAGGACTGAATGGATACACTAACAAGTGCACCGGTGTGAGCAACCACATATGCAGAAGGACGTCTTTCATCTCACAGAAGCGCGAACGTCTTGGCGTTCAAGCACATGGCAGAAACAAGGTGTGAACAGATGAGCTGCTGCTATTTTCTCCGTTCGGCATGCTTCGTTGTAGCTCTCTTGCCGGTCGCCGGCTTAGCGGCTTGCTTTGCGCGACTAGCTCTGGGGAGAGAAGGAGATAGCGCCGGAAACCTCGCCTTTTGCCTTCTTCGGCGCTGGAACCTGGTTGCTGCGCCTTCTCTTTGTCCATGTGCACACACACGATTCCTCAGCGAAAACCATGCAGAAACCTTTCCACGAGCACCCAGGGATGTGCACCCAGCACCACGTGCACGCACACGCAGCTAGAGAAAAGCACCTACCTTTTCACACACTGATGCCTAAGCAAACGCGTGGCCACACACACGCACACATCCGCAAGCGCGCCTACTCCCATCTATTGAGGGAAAGACGGACGAGCAACGTCCTGACAGGCTTGAGGGGAAAAACGTCCGTTGACGGTTGGCGTACTGCACGCCCGCCTACGGGGCTGCAGGGGAATCCACGTTTGGAAGGTACCTGAAGATGTGTGCCTGTTCTTGGAGCTCCGCTAGTAGGGTAGCAAAGACACTCGTAGGCAGTACTGAATGCTGCTCCGTGCTACTTCTCCTCCGCTGGCAAATGCTTCACAGTCGCCCTAGGAAAGACGTTTAACAATCGATCTCCAAGAGGAACGAAACACATGATGCCATAAGGCGAAAGAATAGCAGGGCATCTCTTCACAGGCTTGTCCCTGATCTATAGCTGAGGGCAAACACTTGTGTGCTTGTGGGAGAGCCTGTGTCTCTCCTGGAAGCGTTTGGGAGTTTTGCTCAGACGCGTGTTTCCTCAAGTTCAAGAATCAAGATCTAGGATACCTGCAGACAGGTGCCTGTTTGTGTGGAGACAGTCTGTTTGAAACTGTGTTCCTCAGCGCCCGCTCTTTCTCCCCGTCGCTCCACACGCCTGGGAGTCCCTTTCTTTCTCTCCACAAGCACGTGTGTTGACTTCGTCGCACATGTGCATCTGCACAAGCGTTGAGCTCAGCAGAGCGTGTCTCTTGACACTTGATGTGCGTTGGCTGTGTCTGCCTGCTCCAGTGAAGAGAGAAACGGGAAATCATCTTGGTAGAGGCAACAAAGCAAAAGCGAGGCAGGATTGACATCTGCTCAACAGAGACGGATTCCCTGCGCTGACACAGTTCACAGTTACACGAGAAGCAATCTGAGCGGTCCGTCGACCGGAGACGTGTTTCCCAAGAGGTCGTTTAGCGAGTGAACAGCAGTGTGCGCGACTTTCAGGAGTGTGCCTGGAAAGTGCCAGAATCACCAGGAGCATCTGTGCAAAAGCTGCTGCCTCTGTGACCGCATTGAGGCACGGTCCCGTGTCTGCGAGTATATAGACGGCTCTTTCGCGTTCACTCCGAGGGAAACGGTCCGCTATTGCTTCTGTGCGTACAGACGCGATTCCCTTGTCTCTTGCGAACACAGGGAACTCTGTGCATCCAAATCTACAGGCTAAGGACGCGTCTGCATATGTTTTGGTGAACAATCGAGTGTGCGTGTTCTGACAGCTGCCTCTATGCAGACGTCTCCACAGAGCCACTTCTGAATGCCCCGCAGCCCAGGACTGAATGGATACACTAACAAGTGCACCGGTGTGAGCAACCACATATGCAGAAGGACGTCTTTCATCTCACAGAAGCGCGAACGTCTTGGCGTTCAAGCACATGGCAGAAACAAGGTGTGAACAGATGAGCTGCTGCTATTTTCTCCGTTCGGCATGCTTCGTTGTAGCTCTCTTGCCGGTCGCCGGCTTAGCGGCTTGCTTTGCGCGACTAGCTCTGGGGAGAGAAGGAGATAGCGCCGGAAACCTCGCCTTTTGCCTTCTTCGGCGCTGGAACCTGGTTGCTGCGCCTTCTCTTTGTCCATGTGCACACACACGATTCCACAGCGAAAACCATGCAGAAACCTTTCCACGAGCACCCAGGGATGTGCACCCAGCACCACGTGCACGCACACGCAGCTAGAGAAAAGCACCTACCTTTTCACACACTGATGCCTAAGCAAACGCGTGGCCACACACACGCACACATCCGCAAGCGCGCCTACTCCCATCTATTGAGGGAAAGACGGACGAGCAACGTCCTGACAGGCTTGAGGGGAAAAACGTCCGTTGACGGTTGGCGTACTGCACGCCCGCCTACGGGGCTGCAGGGGAATCCACATTTGGAAGGTACCTGAAGATGTGTGCCTGTTCTTGGAGCTCCGCTAGTAGGGTAGCAAAGACACTCGTAGGCAGTACTGAATGCTGCTCCGTGCTACTTCTCCTCCGCTGGCAAATGCTTCACAGTCGCCCTAGGAAAGACGTTTAACAATCGATCTCCAAGAGGAACGAAACACATGATGCCATAAGGCGAAAGAATAGCAGGGCATCTCTTCACAGGCTTGTCCCTGATCTATAGCTGAGGGCAAACACTTGTGTGCTTGTGGGAGAGCCTGTGTCTTTCCTGGAAGCGTTTGGGAGTTTTGCTCAGACGCGTGTTTCCTCAAGTTCAAGAATCAAGATCTAGGATACCTGCAGACAGGTGCCTGTTTGTGTGGAGACAGTCTGTTTGAAACTGTGTTCCTCAGCGCCCGCTCTTTCTCCCCGTCGCTCCACACGCCTGGGAGTCCCTTTCTTTCTCTCCACAAGCACGTGTGTTGACTTCGTCGCACATGTGCATCTGCACAAGCGTTGAGCTCAGCAGAGCGTGTCTCTTGACACTTGATGTGCGTTGGCTGTGTCTGCATGCTCCAGTGAAGAGAGAAACGGGAAATCATCTTGGTAGAGGCAACAAAGCAAAAGCGAGGCAGGATTGACATCTGCTCAACAGAGACGGATTCCCTGCGCTAACACAGTTCACAGTTACACGAGAAGCAATCTGAGCGGTCCGTCGACCGGAGACGTGTTTCCCAAGAGGTCGTTTAGCGAGTGAACAGCAGTGTGCGCGACTTTCAGGAGTGTGCCTGGAAAGTGCCAGAATCACCAGGAGCATCTGTGCAAAAGCTGCTGCCTCTGTGACCGCATTGAGGCACGGTCCCGTGTCTGCGAGTATATAGACGGCTCTTTCGCGTTCACTCCGAGGGAAACGGTCCGCTATTGCTTCTGTGCGCACAGACGCGATTCCCTTGTCTCTTGCGAACACAGGGAACTCTGTGCATCCAAATCTACAGGCTAAGGACGCGTCTGCATATGTTTTGGTGAACAATCGAGTGTGCGTGTTCTGACAGCTGCCTCTATGCAGACGTCTCCACAGAGCCACTTCTGAATGCCCCGCAGCCCAGGACTGAATGGATACACTAACAAGTGCACCGGTGTGAGCAACCACATATGCAGAAGGACGTCTTTCATCTCACAGAAGCGCGAACGTCTTGGCGTTCAAGCACATGGCAGAAACAAGGTGTGAACAGATGAGCTGCTGCTATTTTCTCCGTTCGGCATGCTTCGTTGTAGCTCTCTTGCCGGTCGCCGGCTTAGCGGCTTGCTTTGCGCGACTAGCTCTGGGGAGAGAAGGAGATAGCGCCGGAAACCTCGCCTTTTGCCTTCTTCGGCGCTGGAACCTGGTTGCTGCGCCTTCTCTTTGTCCATGTGCACACACACGATTCCTCAGCGAAAACCATGCAGAAACCTTTCCACGAGCACCCAGGGATGTGCACCCAGCACCACGTGCACGCACACGCAGCTAGAGAAAAGCACCTACCTTTTCACACACTGATGCCTAAGCAAACGCGTGGCCACACACACGCACACATCCGCAAGCGCGCCTACTCCCATCTATTGAGGGAAAGACGGACGAGCAACGTCCTGACAGGCTTGAGGGGAAAAACGTCCGTTGACGGTTGGCGTACTGCACGCCCGCCTACGGGGCTGCAGGGGAATCCACATTTGGAAGGTACCTGAAGATGTGTGCCTGTTCTTGGAGCTCCGCTAGTAGGGTAGCAAAGACACTCGTAGGCAGTACTGAATGCTGCTCCGTGCTACTTCTCCTCCGCTGGCAAATGCTTCACAGTCGCCCTAGGAAAGACGTTTAACAATCGATCTCCAAGAGGAACGAAACACATGATGCCATAAGGCGAAAGAATAGCAGGGCATCTCTTCACAGGCTTGTCCTTGATCTATAGCTGAGGGCAAACACTTGTGTGCTTGTGGGAGAGCCTGTGTCTTTCCTGGAAGCGTTTGGGAGTTTTGCTCAGACGCGTGTTTCCTCAAGTTCAAGAATCAAGATCTAGGATACCTGCAGACAGGTGCCTGTTTGTGTGGAGACAGTCTGTTTGAAACTGTGTTCCTCAGCGCCCGCTCTTTCTCCCCGTCGCTCCACACGCCTGGGAGTCCCTTTCTTTCTCTCCACAAGCACGTGTGTTGACTTCGTCGCACATGTGCATCTGCACAAGCGTTGAGCTCAGCAGAGCGTGTCTCTTGACACTTGATGTGCGTTGGCTGTGTCTGCCTGCTCCAGTGAAGAGAGAAACGGGAAATCATCTTGGTAGAGGCAACAAAGCAAAAGCGAGGCAGGATTGACATCTGCTCAACAGAGACGGATTCCCTGCGCTGACACAGTTCACAGTTACACGAGAAGCAATCTGAGCGGTCCGTCGACCGGAGACGTGTTTCCCAAGAGGTCGTTTAGCGAGTGAACAGCAGTGTGCGCGACTTTCAGGAGTGTGCCTGGAAAGTGCCAGAATCACCAGGAGCATCTGTGCAAAAGCTGCTGCCTCTGTGACCGCATTGAGGCACGTTCGCGTGTCTGCGAGTATATAGACGGCTCTTTCGCGTTCACTCCGAGGGAAACGGTCCGCTATTGCTTCTGTGCGCACAGACGCGATTCCCTTGTCTCTTGCGAACACAGGGAACTCTGTGCATCCAAATCTACAGGCTAAGGACGCGTCTGCATATGTTTTGGTGAACAATCGAGTGTGCGTGTTCTGACAGCTGCCTCTATGCAGACGTCTCCACAGAGCCACTTCTGAATGCCCCGCAGCCCAGGACTGAATGGATACACTAACAAGTGCACCGGTGTGAGCAACCACATATGCAGAAGGACGTCTTTCATCTCACAGAAGCGCGAACGTCTTGGCGTTCAAGCACATGGCAGAAACAAGGTGTGAACAGATGAGCTGCTGCTATTTTCTCCGTTCGGCATGCTTCGTTGTAGCTCTCTTGCCGGTCGCCGGCTTAGCGGCTTGCTTTGCGCGACTAGCTCTGGGGAGAGAAGGAGATAGCGCCGGAAACCTCGCCTTTTGCCTTCTTCGGCGCTGGAACCTGGTTGCTGCGCCTTCTCTTTGTCCATGTGCACACACACGATTCCTCAGCGAAAACCATGCAGAAACCTTTCCACGAGCACCCAGGGATGTGCACCCAGCACCACGTGCACGCACACGCAGCTAGAGAAAAGCACCTACCTTTTCACACACTGATGCCTAAGCAAACGCGTGGCCACACACACGCACACATCCGCAAGCGCGCCTACTCCCATCTATTGAGGGAAAGACGGACGAGCAACGTCCTGACAGGCTTGAGGGGAAAAACGTCCGTTGACGGTTGGCGTACTGCACGCCCGCCTACGGGGCTGCAGGGGAATCCACATTTGGAAGGTACCTGAAGATGTGTGCCTGTTCTTGGAGCTCCGCTAGTAGGGTAGCAAAGACACTCGTAGGCAGTACTGAATGCTGCTCCGTGCTACTTCTCCTCCGCTGGCAAATGCTTCACAGTCGCCCTAGGAAAGACGTTTAACAATCGATCTCCAAGAGGAACGAAACACATGATGCCATAAGGCGAAAGAATAGCAGGGCATCTCTTCACAGGCTTGTCCCTGATCTATAGCTGAGGGCAAACACTTGTGTGCTTGTGGGAGAGCCTGTGTCTTTCCTGGAAGCGTTTGGGAGTTTTGCTCAGACGCGTGTTTCCTCAAGTTCAAGAATCAAGATCTAGGATACCTGCAGACAGGTGCCTGTTTGTGTGGAGACAGTCTGTTTGAAACTGTGTTCCTCAGCGCCCGCTCTTTCTCCCCGTCGCTCCACACGCCTGGGAGTCCCTTTCTTTCTCTCCACAAGCACGTGTGTTGACTTCGTCGCACATGTGCATCTGCACAAGCGTTGAGCTCAGCAGAGCGTGTCTCTTGACACTTGATGTGCGTTGGCTGTGTCTGCGTGCTCCAGTGAAGAGAGAAACGGGAAATCATCTTGGTAGAGGCAACAAAGCAAAAGCGAGGCAGGATTGACATCTGCTCAACAGAGACGGATTCCCTGCGCTGACACAGTTCACAGTTACACGAGAAGCAATCTGAGCGGTCCGTCGACCGGAGACGTGTTTCCCAAGAGGTCGTTTAGCGAGTGAACAGCAGTGTGCGCGACTTTCAGGAGTGTGCCTGGAAAGTGCCAGAATCACCAGGAGCATCTGTGCAAAAGCTGCTGCCTCTGTGACCGCATTGAGGCACGTTCGCGTGTCTGCGAGTATATAGACGGCTCTTTCGCGTTCACTCCGAGGGAAACGGTCCGCTATTGCTTCTGTGCGTACAGACGCGATTCCCTTGTCTCTTGCGAACACAGGGAACTCTGTGCATCCAAATCTACAGGCTAAGGACGCGTCTGCATATGTTTTGGTGAACAATCGAGTGTGCGTGTTCTGACAGCTGCCTCTATGCAGACGTCTCCACAGAGCCACTTCTGAATGCCCCGCAGCCCAGGACTGAATGGATACACTAACAAGTGCACCGGTGTGAGCAACCACATATGCAGAAGGACGTCTTTCATCTCACAGAAGCGCGAACGTCTTGGCGTTCAAGCACATGGCAGAAACAAGGTGTGAACAGATGAGCTGCTGCTATTTTCTCCGTTCGGCATGCTTCGTTGTAGCTCTCTTGCCGGTCGCCGGCTTAGCGGCTTGCTTTGCGCGACTAGCTCTGGGGAGAGAAGGAGATAGCGCCGGAAACCTCGCCTTTTGCCTTCTTCGGCGCTGGAACCTGGTTGCTGCGCCTTCTCTTTGTCCATGTGCACACACACGATTCCTCAGCGAAAACCATGCAGAAACCTTTCCACGAGCACCCAGGGATGTGCACCCAGCACCACGTGCACGCACACGCAGCTAGAGAAAAGCACCTACCTTTTCACACACTGATGCCTAAGCAAACGCGTGGCCACACACACGCACACATCCGCAAGCGCGCCTACTCCCATCTATTGAGGGAAAGACGGACGAGCAACGTCCTGACAGGCTTGAGGGGAAAAACGTCCGTTGACGGTTGGCGTACTGCACGCCCGCCTACGGGGCTGCAGGGGAATCCACATTTGGAAGGTACCTGAAGATGTGTGCCTGTTCTTGGAGCTCCGCTAGTAGGGTAGCAAAGACACTCGTAGGCAGTACTGAATGCTGCTCCGTGCTACTTCTCCTCCGCTGGCAAATGCTTCACAGTCGCCCTAGGAAAGACGTTTAACAATCGATCTCCAAGAGGAACGAAACACATGATGCCATAAGGCGAAAGAATAGCAGGGCATCTCTTCACAGGCTTGTCCCTGATCTATAGCTGAGGGCAAACACTTGTGTGCTTGTGGGAGAGCCTGTGTCTTTCCTGGAAGCGTTTGGGAGTTTTGCTCAGACGCGTGTTTCCTCAAGTTCAAGAATCAAGATCTAGGATACCTGCAGACAGGTGCCTGTTTGTGTGGAGACAGTCTGTTTGAAACTGTGTTCCTCAGCGCCCGCTCTTTCTCCCCGTCGCTCCACACGCCTGGGAGTCCCTTTCTTTCTCTCCACAAGCACGTGTGTTGACTTCGTCGCACATGTGCATCTGCACAAGCGTTGAGCTCAGCAGAGCGTGTCTCTTGACACTTGATGTGCGTTGGCTGTGTCTGCCTGCTCCAGTGAAGAGAGAAACGGGAAATCATCTTGGTAGAGGCAACAAAGCAAAAGCGAGGCAGGATTGACATCTGCTCAACAGAGACGGATTCCCTGCGCTGACACAGTTCACAGTTACACGAGAAGCAATCTGAGCGGTCCGTCGACCGGAGACGTGTTTCCCAAGAGGTCGTTTAGCGAGTGAACAGCAGTGTGCGCGACTTTCAGGAGTGTGCCTGGAAAGTGCCAGAATCACCAGGAGCATCTGTGCAAAAGCTGCTGCCTCTGTGACCGCATTGAGGCACGTTCGCGTGTCTGCGAGTATATAGACGGCTCTTTCGCGTTCACTCCGAGGGAAACGGTCCGCTATTGCTTCTGTGCGCACAGACGCGATTCCCTTGTCTCTTGCGAACACAGGGAACTCTGTGCATCCAAATCTACAGGCTAAGGACGCGTCTGCATATGTTTTGGTGAACAATCGAGTGTGCGTGTTCTGACAGCTGCCTCTATGCAGACGTCTCCACAGAGCCACTTCTGAATGCCCCGCAGCCCAGGACTGAATGGATACACTAACAAGTGCACCGGTGTGAGCAACCACATATGCAGAAGGACGTCTTTCATCTCACAGAAGCGCGAACGTCTTGGCGTTCAAGCACATGGCAGAAACAAGGTGTGAACAGATGAGCTGCTGCTATTTTCTCCGTTCGGCATGCTTCGTTGTAGCTCTCTTGCCGGTCGCCGGCTTAGCGGCTTGCTTTGCGCGACTAGCTCTGGGGAGAGAAGGAGATAGCGCCGGAAACCTCGCCTTTTGCCTTCTTCGGCGCTGGAACCTGGTTGCTGCGCCTTCTCTTTGTCCATGTGCACACACACGATTCCTCAGCGAAAACCATGCAGAAACCTTTCCACGAGCACCCAGGGATGTGCACCCAGCACCACGTGCACGCACACGCAGCTAGAGAAAAGCACCTACCTTTTCACACACTGATGCCTAAGCAAACGCGTGGCCACACACACGCACACATCCGCAAGCGCGCCTACTCCCATCTATTGAGGGAAAGACGGACGAGCAACGTCCTGACAGGCTTGAGGGGAAAAACGTCCGTTGACGGTTGGCGTACTGCACGCCCGCCTACGGGGCTGCAGGGGAATCCACATTTGGAAGGTACCTGAAGATGTGTGCCTGTTCTTGGAGCTCCGCTAGTAGGGTAGCAAAGACACTCGTAGGCAGTACTGAATGCTGCTCCGTGCTACTTCTCCTCCGCTGGCAAATGCTTCACAGTCGCCCTAGGAAAGACGTTTAACAATCGATCTCCAAGAGGAACGAAACACATGATGCCATAAGGCGAAAGAATAGCAGGGCATCTCTTCACAGGCTTGTCCCTGATCTATAGCTGAGGGCAAACACTTGTGTGCTTGTGGGAGAGCCTGTGTCTTTCCTGGAAGCGTTTGGGAGTTTTGCTCAGACGCGTGTTTCCTCAAGTTCAAGAATCAAGATCTAGGATACCTGCAGACAGGTGCCTGTTTGTGTGGAGACAGTCTGTTTGAAACTGTGTTCCTCAGCGCCCGCTCTTTCTCCCCGTCGCTCCACACGCCTGGGAGTCCCTTTCTTTCTCTCCACAAGCACGTGTGTTGACTTCGTCGCACATGTGCATCTGCACAAGCGTTGAGCTCAGCAGAGCGTGTCTCTTGACACTTGATGTGCGTTGGCTGTGTCTGCGTGCTCCAGTGAAGAGAGAAACGGGAAATCATCTTGGTAGAGGCAACAAAGCAAAAGCGAGGCAGGATTGACATCTGCTCAACAGAGACGGATTCCCTGCGCTGACACAGTTCACAGTTACACGAGAAGCAATCTGAGCGGTCCGTCGACCGGAGACGTGTTTCCCAAGAGGTCGTTTAGCGAGTGAACAGCAGTGTGCGCGACTTTCAGGAGTGTGCCTGGAAAGTGCCAGAATCACCAGGAGCATCTGTGCAAAAGCTGCTGCCTCTGTGACCGCATTGAGGCACGTTCGCGTGTCTGCGAGTATATAGACGGCTCTTTCGCGTTCACTCCGAGGGAAACGGTCCGCTATTGCTTCTGTGCGTACAGACGCGATTCCCTTGTCTCTTGCGAACACAGGGAACTCTGTGCATCCAAATCTACAGGCTAAGGACGCGTCTGCATATGTTTTGGTGAACAATCGAGTGTGCGTGTTCTGACAGCTGCCTCTATGCAGACGTCTCCACAGAGCCACTTCTGAATGCCCCGCAGCCCAGGACTGAATGGATACACTAACAAGTGCACCGGTGTGAGCAACCACATATGCAGAAGGACGTCTTTCATCTCACAGAAGCGCGAACGTCTTGGCGTTCAAGCACATGGCAGAAACAAGGTGTGAACAGATGAGCTGCTGCTATTTTCTCCGTTCGGCATGCTTCGTTGTAGCTCTCTTGCCGGTCGCCGGCTTAGCGGCTTGCTTTGCGCGACTAGCTCTGGGGAGAGAAGGAGATAGCGCCGGAAACCTCGCCTTTTGCCTTCTTCGGCGCTGGAACCTGGTTGCTGCGCCT
The DNA here is from genome assembly GCF_037038585.1 of Patagioenas fasciata. Taxonomy (NCBI): domain Eukaryota; kingdom Metazoa; phylum Chordata; class Aves; order Columbiformes; family Columbidae; genus Patagioenas; species Patagioenas fasciata. The sequence goes on from NW_027288594.1 coordinate 100,433, forward strand.
TCTCTTTGTCCATGTGCACACACACGATTCCTCAGCGAAAACCATGCAGAAACCTTTCCACGAGCACCCAGGGATGTGCACCCAGCACCACGTGCACGCACACGCAGCTAGAGAAAAGCACCTACCTTTTCACACACTGATGCCTAAGCAAACGCGTGGCCACACACACGCACACATCCGCAAGCGCGCCTACTCCCATCTATTGAGGGAAAGACGGACGAGCAACGTCCTGACAGGCTTGAGGGGAAAAACGTCCGTTGACGGTTGGCGTACTGCACGCCCGCCTACGGGGCTGCAGGGGAATCCACATTTGGAAGGTACCTGAAGATGTGTGCCTGTTCTTGGAGCTCCGCTAGTAGGGTAGCAAAGACACTCGTAGGCAGTACTGAATGCTGCTCCGTGCTACTTCTCCTCCGCTGGCAAATGCTTCACAGTCGCCCTAGGAAAGACGTTTAACAATCGATCTCCAAGAGGAACGAAACACATGATGCCATAAGGCGAAAGAATAGCAGGGCATCTCTTCACAGGCTTGTCCCTGATCTATAGCTGAGGGCAAACACTTGTGTGCTTGTGGGAGAGCCTGTGTCTTTCCTGGAAGCGTTTGGGAGTTTTGCTCAGACGCGTGTTTCCTCAAGTTCAAGAATCAAGATCTAGGATACCTGCAGACAGGTGCCTGTTTGTGTGGAGACAGTCTGTTTGAAACTGTGTTCCTCAGCGCCCGCTCTTTCTCCCCGTCGCTCCACACGCCTGGGAGTCCCTTTCTTTCTCTCCACAAGCACGTGTGTTGACTTCGTCGCACATGTGCATCTGCACAAGCGTTGAGCTCAGCAGAGCGTGTCTCTTGACACTTGATGTGCGTTGGCTGTGTCTGCGTGCTCCAGTGAAGAGAGAAACGGGAAATCATCTTGGTAGAGGCAACAAAGCAAAAGCGAGGCAGGATTGACATCTGCTCAACAGAGACGGATTCCCTGCGCTGACACAGTTCACAGTTACACGAGAAGCAATCTGAGCGGTCCGTCGACCGGAGACGTGTTTCCCAAGAGGTCATTTAGCGAGTGAACAGCAGTGTGCGCGACTTTCAGGAGTGTGCCTGGAAAGTGCCAGAATCACCAGGAGCATCTGTGCAAAAGCTGCTGCCTCTGTGACCGCATTGAGGCACGTTCGCGTGTCTGCGAGTATATAGACGGCTCTTTCGCGTTCACTCCGAGGGAAACGGTCCGCTATTGCTTCTGTGCGCACAGACGCGATTCCCTTGTCTCTTGCGAACACAGGGAACTCTGTGCATCCAAATCTACAGGCTAAGGACGCGTCTGCATATGTTTTGGTGAACAATCGAGTGTGCGTGTTCTGACAGCTGCCTCTATGCAGACGTCTCCACAGAGCCACTTCTGAATGCCCCGCAGCCCAGGACTGAATGGATACACTAACAAGTGCACCGGTGTGAGCAACCACATATGCAGAAGGACGTCTTTCATCTCACAGAAGCGCGAACGTCTTGGCGTTCAAGCACATGGCAGAAACAAGGTGTGAACAGATGAGCTGCTGCTATTTTCTCCGTTCGGCATGCTTCGTTGTAGCTCTCTTGCCGGTCGCCGGCTTAGCGGCTTGCTTTGCGCGACTAGCTCTGGGGAGAGAAGGAGATAGCGCCGGAAACCTCGCCTTTTGCCTTCTTCGGCGCTGGAACCTGGTTGCTGCGCCTTCTCTTTGTCCATGTGCACACACACGATTCCTCAGCGAAAACCATGCAGAAACCTTTCCACGAGCACCCAGGGATGTGCACCCAGCACCACGTGCACGCACACGCAGCTAGAGAAAAGCACCTACCTTTTCACACACTGATGCCTAAGCAAACGCGTGGCCACACACACGCACACATCCGCAAGCGCGCCTACTCCCATCTATTGAGGGAAAGACGGACGAGCAACGTCCTGACAGGCTTGAGGGGAAAAACGTCCGTTGACGGTTGGCGTACTGCACGCCCGCCTACGGGGCTGCAGGGGAATCCACATTTGGAAGGTACCTGAAGATGTGTGCCTGTTCTTGGAGCTCCGCTAGTAGGGTAGCAAAGACACTCGTAGGCAGTACTGAATGCTGCTCCGTGCTACTTCTCCTCCGCTGGCAAATGCTTCACAGTCGCCCTAGGAAAGACGTTTAACAATCGATCTCCAAGAGGAACGAAACACATGATGCCATAAGGCGAAAGAATAGCAGGGCATCTCTTCACAGGCTTGTCCTTGATCTATAGCTGAGGGCAAACACTTGTGTGCTTGTGGGAGAGCCTGTGTCTTTCCTGGAAGCGTTTGGGAGTTTTGCTCAGACGCGTGTTTCCTCAAGTTCAAGAATCAAGATCTAGGATACCTGCAGACAGGTGCCTGTTTGTGTGGAGACAGTCTGTTTGAAACTGTGTTCCTCAGCGCCCGCTCTTTCTCCCCGTCGCTCCACACGCCTGGGAGTCCCTTTCTTTCTCTCCACAAGCACGTGTGTTGACTTCGTCGCACATGTGCATCTGCACAAGCGTTGAGCTCAGCAGAGCGTGTCTCTTGACACTTGATGTGCGTTGGCTGTGTCTGCGTGCTCCAGTGAAGAGAGAAACGGGAAATCATCTTGGTAGAGGCAACAAAGCAAAAGCGAGGCAGGATTGACATCTGCTCAACAGAGACGGATTCCCTGCGCTGACACAGTTCACAGTTACACGAGAAGCAATCTGAGCGGTCCGTCGACCGGAGACGTGTTTCCCAAGAGGTCGTTTAGCGAGTGAACAGCAGTGTGCGCGACTTTCAGGAGTGTGCCTGGAAAGTGCCAGAATCACCAGGAGCATCTGTGCAAAAGCTGCTGCCTCTGTGACCGCATTGAGGCACGTTCGCGTGTCTGCGAGTATATAGACGGCTCTTTCGCGTTCACTCCGAGGGAAACGGTCCGCTATTGCTTCTGTGCGCACAGACGCGATTCCCTTGTCTCTTGCGAACACAGGGAACTCTGTGCATCCAAATCTACAGGCTAAGGACGCGTCTGCATATGTTTTGGTGAACAATCGAGTGTGCGTGTTCTGACAGCTGCCTCTATGCAGACGTCTCCACAGAGCCACTTCTGAATGCCCCGCAGCCCAGGACTGAATGGATACACTAACAAGTGCACCGGTGTGAGCAACCACATATGCAGAAGGACGTCTTTCATCTCACAGAAGCGCGAACGTCTTGGCGTTCAAGCACATGGCAGAAACAAGGTGTGAACAGATGAGCTGCTGCTATTTTCTCCGTTCGGCATGCTTCGTTGTAGCTCTCTTGCCGGTCGCCGGCTTAGCGGCTTGCTTTGCGCGACTAGCTCTGGGGAGAGAAGGAGATAGCGCCGGAAACCTCGCCTTTTGCCTTCTTCGGCGCTGGAACCTGGTTGCTGCGCCTTCTCTTTGTCCATGTGCACACACACGATTCCTCAGCGAAAACCATGCAGAAACCTTTCCACGAGCACCCAGGGATGTGCACCCAGCACCACGTGCACGCACACGCAGCTAGAGAAAAGCACCTACCTTTTCACACACTGATGCCTAAGCAAACGCGTGGCCACACACACGCACACATCCGCAAGCGCGCCTACTCCCATCTATTGAGGGAAAGACGGACGAGCAACGTCCTGACAGGCTTGAGGGGAAAAACGTCCGTTGACGGTTGGCGTACTGCACGCCCGCCTACGGGGCTGCAGGGGAATCCACATTTGGAAGGTACCTGAAGATGTGTGCCTGTTCTTGGAGCTCCGCTAGTAGGGTAGCAAAGACACTCGTAGGCAGTACTGAATGCTGCTCCGTGCTACTTCTCCTCCGCTGGCAAATGCTTCACAGTCGCCCTAGGAAAGACGTTTAACAATCGATCTCCAAGAGGAACGAAACACATGATGCCATAAGGCGAAAGAATAGCAGGGCATCTCTTCACAGGCTTGTCCCTGATCTATAGCTGAGGGCAAACACTTGTGTGCTTGTGGGAGAGCCTGTGTCTTTCCTGGAAGCGTTTGGGAGTTTTGCTCAGACGCGTGTTTCCTCAAGTTCAAGAATCAAGATCTAGGATACCTGCAGACAGGTGCCTGTTTGTGTGGAGACAGTCTGTTTGAAACTGTGTTCCTCAGCGCCCGCTCTTTCTCCCCGTCGCTCCACACGCCTGGGAGTCCCTTTCTTTCTCTCCACAAGCACGTGTGTTGACTTCGTCGCACATGTGCATCTGCACAAGCGTTGAGCTCAGCAGAGCGTGTCTCTTGACACTTGATGTGCGTTGGCTGTGTCTGCGTGCTCCAGTGAAGAGAGAAACGGGAAATCATCTTGGTAGAGGCAACAAAGCAAAAGCGAGGCAGGATTGACATCTGCTCAACAGAGACGGATTCCCTGCGCTGACACAGTTCACAGTTACACGAGAAGCAATCTGAGCGGTCCGTCGACCGGAGACGTGTTTCCCAAGAGGTCGTTTAGCGAGTGAACAGCAGTGTGCGCGACTTTCAAGGAGTGTGCCTGGAAAGTGCCAGAATCACCAGGAGCATCTGTGCAAAAGCTGCTGCCTCTGTGACCGCATTGAGGCACGTTCGCGTGTCTGCGAGTATATAGACGGCTCTTTCGCGTTCACTCCGAGGGAAACGGTCCGCTATTGCTTCTGTGCGCACAGACGCGATTCCCTTGTCTCTTGCGAACACAGGGAACTCTGTGCATCCAAATCTACAGGCTAAGGACGCGTCTGCATATGTTTTGGTGAACAATCGAGTGTGCGTGTTCTGACAGCTGCCTCTATGCAGACGTCTCCACAGAGCCACTTCTGAATGCCCCGCAGCCCAGGACTGAATGGATACACTAACAAGTGCACCGGTGTGAGCAACCACATATGCAGAAGGACGTCTTTCATCTCACAGAAGCGCGAACGTCTTGGCGTTCAAGCACATGGCAGAAACAAGGTGTGAACAGATGAGCTGCTGCTATTTTCTCCGTTCGGCATGCTTCGTTGTAGCTCTCTTGCCGGTCGCCGGCTTAGCGGCTTGCTTTGCGCGACTAGCTCTGGGGAGAGAAGGAGATAGCGCCGGAAACCTCGCCTTTTGCCTTCTTCGGCGCTGGAACCTGGTTGCTGCGCCTTCTCTTTGTCCATGTGCACACACACGATTCCTCAGCGAAAACCATGCAGAAACCTTTCCACGAGCACCCAGGGATGTGCACCCAGCACCACGTGCACGCACACGCAGCTAGAGAAAAGCACCTACCTTTTCACACACTGATGCCTAAGCAAACGCGTGGCCACACACACGCACACATCCGCAAGCGCGCCTACTCCCATCTATTGAGGGAAAGACGGACGAGCAACGTCCTGACAGGCTTGAGGGGAAAAACGTCCGTTGACGGTTGGCGTACTGCACGCCCGCCTACGGGGCTGCAGGGGAATCCACATTTGGAAGGTACCTGAAGATGTGTGCCTGTTCTTGGAGCTCCGCTAGTAGGGTAGCAAAGACACTCGTAGGCAGTACTGAATGCTGCTCCGTGCTACTTCTCCTCCGCTGGCAAATGCTTCACAGTCGCCCTAGGAAAGACGTTTAACAATCGATCTCCAAGAGGAACGAAACACATGATGCCATAAGGCGAAAGAATAGCAGGGCATCTCTTCACAGGCTTGTCCTTGATCTATAGCTGAGGGCAAACACTTGTGTGCTTGTGGGAGAGCCTGTGTCTTTCCTGGAAGCGTTTGGGAGTTTTGCTCAGACGCGTGTTTCCTCAAGTTCAAGAATCAAGATCTAGGATACCTGCAGACAGGTGCCTGTTTGTGTGGAGACAGTCTGTTTGAAACTGTGTTCCTCAGCGCCCGCTCTTTCTCCCCGTCGCTCCACACGCCTGGGAGTCCCTTTCTTTCTCTCCACAAGCACGTGTGTTGACTTCGTCGCACATGTGCATCTGCACAAGCGTTGAGCTCAGCAGAGCGTGTCTCTTGACACTTGATGTGCGTTGGCTGTGTCTGCGTGCTCCAGTGAAGAGAGAAACGGGAAATCATCTTGGTAGAGGCAACAAAGCAAAAGCGAGGCAGGATTGACATCTGCTCAACAGAGACGGATTCCCTGCGCTGACACAGTTCACAGTTACACGAGAAGCAATCTGAGCGGTCCGTCGACCGGAGACGTGTTTCCCAAGAGGTCGTTTAGCGAGTGAACAGCAGTGTGCGCGACTTTCAAGGAGTGTGCCTGGAAAGTGCCAGAATCACCAGGAGCATCTGTGCAAAAGCTGCTGCCTCTGTGACCGCATTGAGGCACGTTCGCGTGTCTGCGAGTATATAGACGGCTCTTTCGCGTTCACTCCGAGGGAAACGGTCCGCTATTGCTTCTGTGCGCACAGACGCGATTCCCTTGTCTCTTGCGAACACAGGGAACTCTGTGCATCCAAATCTACAGGCTAAGGACGCGTCTGCATATGTTTTGGTGAACAATCGAGTGTGCGTGTTCTGACAGCTGCCTCTATGCAGACGTCTCCACAGAGCCACTTCTGAATGCCCCGCAGCCCAGGACTGAATGGATACACTAACAAGTGCACCGGTGTGAGCAACCACATATGCAGAAGGACGTCTTTCATCTCACAGAAGCGCGAACGTCTTGGCGTTCAAGCACATGGCAGAAACAAGGTGTGAACAGATGAGCTGCTGCTATTTTCTCCGTTCGGCATGCTTCGTTGTAGCTCTCTTGCCGGTCGCCGGCTTAGCGGCTTGCTTTGCGCGACTAGCTCTGGGGAGAGAAGGAGATAGCGCCGGAAACCTCGCCTTTTGCCTTCTTCGGCGCTGGAACCTGGTTGCTGCGCCTTCTCTTTGTCCATGTGCACACACACGATTCCTCAGCGAAAACCATGCAGAAACCTTTCCACGAGCACCCAGGGATGTGCACCCAGCACCACGTGCACGCACACGCAGCTAGAGAAAAGCACCTACCTTTTCACACACTGATGCCTAAGCAAACGCGTGGCCACACACACGCACACATCCGCAAGCGCGCCTACTCCCATCTATTGAGGGAAAGACGGACGAGCAACGTCCTGACAGGCTTGAGGGGAAAAACGTCCGTTGACGGTTGGCGTACTGCACGCCCGCCTACGGGGCTGCAGGGGAATCCACATTTGGAAGGTACCTGAAGATGTGTGCCTGTTCTTGGAGCTCCGCTAGTAGGGTAGCAAAGACACTCGTAGGCAGTACTGAATGCTGCTCCGTGCTACTTCTCCTCCGCTGGCAAATGCTTCACAGTCGCCCTAGGAAAGACGTTTAACAATCGATCTCCAAGAGGAACGAAACACATGATGCCATAAGGCGAAAGAATAGCAGGGCATCTCTTCACAGGCTTGTCCTTGATCTATAGCTGAGGGCAAACACTTGTGTGCTTGTGGGAGAGCCTGTGTCTTTCCTGGAAGCGTTTGGGAGTTTTGCTCAGACGCGTGTTTCCTCAAGTTCAAGAATCAAGATCTAGGATACCTGCAGACAGGTGCCTGTTTGTGTGGAGACAGTCTGTTTGAAACTGTGTTCCTCAGCGCCCGCTCTTTCTCCCCGTCGCTCCACACGCCTGGGAGTCCCTTTCTTTCTCTCCACAAGCACGTGTGTTGACTTCGTCGCACATGTGCATCTGCACAAGCGTTGAGCTCAGCAGAGCGTGTCTCTTGACACTTGATGTGCGTTGGCTGTGTCTGCCTGCTCCAGTGAAGAGAGAAACGGGAAATCATCTTGGTAGAGGCAACAAAGCAAAAGCGAGGCAGGATTGACATCTGCTCAACAGAGACGGATTCCCTGCGCTGACACAGTTCACAGTTACACGAGAAGCAATCTGAGCGGTCCGTCGACCGGAGACGTGTTTCCCAAGAGGTCGTTTAGCGAGTGAACAGCAGTGTGCGCGACTTTCAGGAGTGTGCCTGGAAAGTGCCAGAATCACCAGGAGCATCTGTGCAAAAGCTGCTGCCTCTGTGACCGCATTGAGGCACGTTCGCGTGTCTGCGAGTATATAGACGGCTCTTTCGCGTTCACTCCGAGGGAAACGGTCCGCTATTGCTTCTGTGCGCACAGACGCGATTCCCTTGTCTCTTGCGAACACAGGGAACTCTGTGCATCCAAATCTACAGGCTAAGGACGCGTCTGCATATGTTTTGGTGAACAATCGAGTGTGCGTGTTCTGACAGCTGCCTCTATGCAGACGTCTCCACAGAGCCACTTCTGAATGCCCCGCAGCCCAGGACTGAATGGATACACTAACAAGTGCACCGGTGTGAGCAACCACATATGCAGAAGGACGTCTTTCATCTCACAGAAGCGCGAACGTCTTGGCGTTCAAGCACATGGCAGAAACAAGGTGTGAACAGATGAGCTGCTGCTATTTTCTCCGTTCGGCATGCTTCGTTGTAGCTCTCTTGCCGGTCGCCGGCTTAGCGGCTTGCTTTGCGCGACTAGCTCTGGGGAGAGAAGGAGATAGCGCCGGAAACCTCGCCTTTTGCCTTCTTCGGCGCTGGAACCTGGTTGCTGCGCCTTCTCTTTGTCCATGTGCACACACACGATTCCTCAGCGAAAACCATGCAGAAACCTTTCCACGAGCACCCAGGGATGTGCACCCAGCACCACGTGCACGCACACGCAGCTAGAGAAAAGCACCTACCTTTTCACACACTGAAGCCTAAGCAAACGCGTGGCCACACACACGCACACATCCGCAAGCGCGCCTACTCCCATCTATTGAGGGAAAGACGGACGAGCAACGTCCTGACAGGCTTGAGGGGAAAAACGTCCGTTGACGGTTGGCGTACTGCACGCCCGCCTACGGGGCTGCAGGGGAATCCACATTTGGAAGGTACCTGAAGATGTGTGCCTGTTCTTGGAGCTCCGCTAGTAGGGTAGCAAAGACACTCGTAGGCAGTACTGAATGCTGCTCCGTGCTACTTCTCCTCCGCTGGCAAATGCTTCACAGTCGCCCTAGGAAAGACGTTTAACAATCGATCTCCAAGAGGAACGAAACACATGATGCCATAAGGCGAAAGAATAGCAGGGCATCTCTTCACAGGCTTGTCCCTGATCTATAGCTGAGGGCAAACACTTGTGTGCTTGTGGGAGAGCCTGTGTCTTTCCTGGAAGCGTTTGGGAGTTTTGCTCAGACGCGTGTTTCCTCAAGTTCAAGAATCAAGATCTAGGATACCTGCAGACAGGTGCCTGTTTGTGTGGAGACAGTCTGTTTGAAACTGTGTTCCTCAGCGCCCGCTCTTTCTCCCCGTCGCTCCACACGCCTGGGAGTCCCTTTCTTTCTCTCCACAAGCACGTGTGTTGACTTCGTCGCACATGTGCATCTGCACAAGCGTTGAGCTCAGCAGAGCGTGTCTCTTGACACTTGATGTGCGTTGGCTGTGTCTGCCTGCTCCAGTGAAGAGAGAAACGGGAAATCATCTTGGTAGAGGCAACAAAGCAAAAGCGAGGCAGGATTGACATCTGCTCAACAGAGACGGATTCCCTGCGCTGACACAGTTCACAGTTACACGAGAAGCAATCTGAGCGGTCCGTCGACCGGAGACGTGTTTCCCAAGAGGTCGTTTAGCGAGTGAACAGCAGTGTGCGCGACTTTCAGGAGTGTGCCTGGAAAGTGCCAGAATCACCAGGAGCATCTGTGCAAAAGCTGCTGCCTCTGTGACCGCATTGAGGCACGTTCGCGTGTCTGCGAGTATATAGACGGCTCTTTCGCGTTCACTCCGAGGGAAACGGTCCGCTATTGCTTCTGTGCGCACAGACGCGATTCCCTTGTCTCTTGCGAACACAGGGAACTCTGTGCATCCAAATCTACAGGCTAAGGACGCGTCTGCATATGTTTTGGTGAACAATCGAGTGTGCGTGTTCTGACAGCTGCCTCTATGCAGACGTCTCCACAGAGCCACTTCTGAATGCCCCGCAGCCCAGGACTGAATGGATACACTAACAAGTGCACCGGTGTGAGCAACCACATATGCAGAAGGACGTCTTTCATCTCACAGAAGCGCGAACGTCTTGGCGTTCAAGCACATGGCAGAAACAAGGTGTGAACAGATGAGCTGCTGCTATTTTCTCCGTTCGGCATGCTTCGTTGTAGCTCTCTTGCCGGTCGCCGGCTTAGCGGCTTGCTTTGCGCGACTAGCTCTGGGGAGAGAAGGAGATAGCGCCGGAAACCTCGCCTTTTGCCTTCTTCGGCGCTGGAACCTGGTTGCTGCGCCTTCTCTTTGTCCATGTGCACACACACGATTCCTCAGCGAAAACCATGCAGAGACCTTTCCACGAGCACCCGGGGATGTGCACCCAGCACCACGTGCACGCACACGCAGCTAGAGAAAAGCACCTACCTTTTCACACACTGATGCCTAAGCAAACGCGTGGCCACACACACGCACACATCCGCAAGCGCGCCTACTCCCATCTATTGAGGGAAAGACGGACGAGCAACGTCCTGACAGGCTTGAGGGGAAAAACGTCCGTTGACGGTTGGCGTACTGCACGCCCGCCTACGGGGCTGCAGGGGAATCCACATTTGGAAGGTACCTGAAGATGTGTGCCTGTTCTTGGAGCTCCGCTAGTAGGGTAGCAAAGACACTCGTAGGCAGTACTGAATGCTGCTCCGTGCTACTTCTCCTCCGCTGGCAAATGCTTCACAGTCGCCCTAGGAAAGACGTTTAACAATCGATCTCCAAGAGGAACGAAACACATGATGCCATAAGGCGAAAGAATAGCAGGGCATCTCTTCACAGGCTTGTCCCTGATCTATAGCTGAGGGCAAACACTTGTGTGCTTGTGGGAGAGCCTGTGTCTTTCCTGGAAGCGTTTGGGAGTTTTGCTCAGACGCGTGTTTCCTCAAGTTCAAGAATCAAGATCTAGGATACCTGCAGACAGGTGCCTGTTTGTGTGGAGACAGTCTGTTTGAAACTGTGTTCCTCAGCGCCCGCTCTTTCTCCCCGTCGCTCCACACGCCTGGGAGTCCCTTTCTTTCTCTCCACAAGCACGTGTGTTGACTTCGTCGCACATGTGCATCTGCACAAGCGTTGAGCTCAGCAGAGCGTGTCTCTTGACACTTGATGTGCGTTGGCTGTGTCTGCCTGCTCCAGTGAAGAGAGAAACGGGAAATCATCTTGGTAGAGGCAACAAAGCAAAAGCGAGGCAGGATTGACATCTGCTCAACAGAGACGGATTCCCTGCGCTGACACAGTTCACAGTTACACGAGAAGCAATCTGAGCGGTCCGTCGACCGGAGACGTGTTTCCCAAGAGGTCGTTTAGCGAGTGAACAGCAGTGTGCGCGACTTTCAGGAGTGTGCCTGGAAAGTGCCAGAATCACCAGGAGCATCTGTGCAAAAGCTGCTGCCTCTGTGACCGCATTGAGGCACGTTCGCGTGTCTGCGAGTATATAGACGGCTCTTTCGCGTTCACTCCGAGGGAAACGGTCCGCTATTGCTTCTGTGCGCACAGACGCGATTCCCTTGTCTCTTGCGAACACAGGGAACTCTGTGCATCCAAATCTACAGGCTAAGGACGCGTCTGCATATGTTTTGGTGAACAATCGAGTGTGCGTGTTCTGACAGCTGCCTCTATGCAGACGTCTCCACAGAGCCACTTCTGAATGCCCCGCAGCCCAGGACTGAATGGATACACTAACAAGTGCACCGGTGTGAGCAACCACATATGCAGAAGGACGTCTTTCATCTCACAGAAGCGCGAACGTCTTGGCGTTCAAGCACATGGCAGAAACAAGGTGTGAACAGATGAGCTGCTGCTATTTTCTCCGTTCGGCATGCTTCGTTGTAGCTCTCTTGCCGGTCGCCGGCTTAGCGGCTTGCTTTGCGCGACTAGCTCTGGGGAGAGAAGGAGATAGCGCCGGAAACCTCGCCTTTTGCCTTCTTCGGCGCTGGAACCTGGTTGCTGCGCCTTCTCTTTGTCCATGTGCACACACACGATTCCTCAGCGAAAACCATGCAGAGACCTTTCCACGAGCACCCGGGGATGTGCACCCAGCACCACGTGCACGCACACGCAGCTAGAGAAAAGCACCTACCTTTTCACACACTGATGCCTAAGCAAACGCGTGGCCACACACACGCACACATCCGCAAGCGCGCCTACTCCCATCTATTGAGGGAAAGACGGACGAGCAACGTCCTGACAGGCTTGAGGGGAAAAACGTCCGTTGACGGTTGGCGTACTGCACGCCCGCCTACGGGGCTGCAGGGGAATCCACATTTGGAAGGTACCTGAAGATGTGTGCCTGTTCTTGGAGCTCCGCTAGTAGGGTAGCAAAGACACTCGTAGGCAGTACTGAATGCTGCTCCGTGCTACTTCTCCTCCGCTGGCAAATGCTTCACAGTCGCCCTAGGAAAGACGTTTAACAATCGATCTCCAAGAGGAACGAAACACATGATGCCATAAGGCGAAAGAATAGCAGGGCATCTCTTCACAGGCTTGTCCCTGATCTATAGCTGAGGGCAAACACTTGTGTGCTTGTGGGAGAGCCTGTGTCTTTCCTGGAAGCGTTTGGGAGTTTTGCTCAGACGCGTGTTTCCTCAAGTTCAAGAATCAAGATCTAGGATACCTGCAGACAGGTGCCTGTTTGTGTGGAGACAGTCTGTTTGAAACTGTGTTCCTCAGCGCCCGCTCTTTCTCCCCGTCGCTCCACACGCCTGGGAGTCCCTTTCTTTCTCTCCACAAGCACGTGTGTTGACTTCGTCGCACATGTGCATCTGCACAAGCGTTGAGCTCAGCAGAGCGTGTCTCTTGACACTTGATGTGCGTTGGCTGTGTCTGCCTGCTCCAGTGAAGAGAGAAACGGGAAATCATCTTGGTAGAGGCAACAAAGCAAAAGCGAGGCAGGATTGACATCTGCTCAACAGAGACGGATTCCCTGCGCTGACACAGTTCACAGTTACACGAGAAGCAATCTGAGCGGTCCGTCGACCGGAGACGTGTTTCCCAAGAGGTCGTTTAGCGAGTGAACAGCAGTGTGCGCGACTTTCAGGAGTGTGCCTGGAAAGTGCCAGAATCACCAGGAGCATCTGTGCAAAAGCTGCTGCCTCTGTGACCGCATTGAGGCACGTTCGCGTGTCTGCGAGTATATAGACGGCTCTTTCGCGTTCACTCCGAGGGAAACGGTCCGCTATTGCTTCTGTGCGCACAGACGCGATTCCCTTGTCTCTTGCGAACACAGGGAACTCTGTGCATCCAAATCTACAGGCTAAGGACGCGTCTGCATATGTTTTGGTGAACAATCGAGTGTGCGTGTTCTGACAGCTGCCTCTATGCAGACGTCTCCACAGAGCCACTTCTGAATGCCCCGCAGCCCAGGACTGAATGGATACACTAACAAGTGCACCGGTGTGAGCAACCACATATGCAGAAGGACGTCTTTCATCTCACAGAAGCGCGAACGTCTTGGCGTTCAAGCACATGGCAGAAACAAGGTGTGAACAGATGAGCTGCTGCTATTTTCTCCGTTCGGCATGCTTCGTTGTAGCTCTCTTGCCGGTCGCCGGCTTAGCGGCTTGCTTTGCGCGACTAGCTCTGGGGAGAGAAGGAGATAGCGCCGGAAACCTCGCCTTTTGCCTTCTTCGGCGCTGGAACCTGGTTGCTGCGCCTTCTCTTTGTCCATGTGCACACACACGATTCCTCAGCGAAAACCATGCAGAAACCTTTCCACGAGCACCCAGGGATGTGCACCCAGCACCACGTGCACGCACACGCAGCTAGAGAAAAGCACCTACCTTTTCACACACTGATGCCTAAGCAAACGCGTGGCCACACACACGCACACATCCGCAAGCGCGCCTACTCCCATCTATTGAGGGAAAGACGGACGAGCAACGTCCTGACAGGCTTGAGGGGAAAAACGTCCGTTGACGGTTGGCGTACTGCACGCCCGCCTACGGGGCTGCAGGGGAATCCACATTTGGAAGGTACCTGAAGATGTGTGCCTGTTCTTGGAGCTCCGCTAGTAGGGTAGCAAAGACACTCGTAGGCAGTACTGAATGCTGCTCCGTGCTACTTCTCCTCCGCTGGCAAATGCTTCACAGTCGCCCTAGGAAAGACGTTTAACAATCGATCTCCAAGAGGAACGAAACACATGATGCCATAAGGCGAAAGAATAGCAGGGCATCTCTTCACAGGCTTGTCCCTGATCTATAGCTGAGGGCAAACACTTGTGTGCTTGTGGGAGAGCCTGTGTCTTTCCTGGAAGCGTTTGGGAGTTTTGCTCAGACGCGTGTTTCCTCAAGTTCAAGAATCAAGATGTAGGATACCTGCAGACAGGTGCCTGTTTGTGTGGAGACAGTCTGTTTGAAACTGTGTTCCTCAGCGCCCGCTCTTTCTCCCCGTCGCTCCACACGCCTGGGAGTCCCTTTCTTTCTCTCCACAAGCACGTGTGTTGACTTCGTCGCACATGTGCATCTGCACAAGCGTTGAGCTCAGCAGAGCGTGTCTCTTGACACTTGATGTGCGTTGGCTGTGTCTGCCTGCTCCAGTGAAGAGAGAAACGGGAAATCATCTTGGTAGAGGCAACAAAGCAAAAGCGAGGCAGGATTGACATCTGCTCAACAGAGACGGATTCCCTGCGCTGACACAGTTCACAGTTACACGAGAAGCAATCTGAGCGGTCCGTCGACCGGAGACGTGTTTCCCAAGAGGTCGTTTAGCGAGTGAACAGCAGTGTGCGCGACTTTCAGGAGTGTGCCTGGAAAGTGCCAGAATCACCAGGAGCATCTGTGCAAAAGCTGCTGCCTCTGTGACCGCATTGAGGCACGTTCGCGTGTCTGCGAGTATATAGACGGCTCTTTCGCGTTCACTCCGAGGGAAACGGTCCGCTATTGCTTCTGTGCGCACAGACGCGATTCCCTTGTCTCTTGCGAACACAGGGAACTCTGTGCATCCAAATCTACAGGCTAAGGACGCGTCTGCATATGTTTTGGTGAACAATCGAGTGTGCGTGTTCTGACAGCTGCCTCTATGCAGACGTCTCCACAGAGCCACTTCTGAATGCCCCGCAGCCCAGGACTGAATGGATACACTAACAAGTGCACCGGTGTGAGCAACCACGTATGCAGAAGGACGTCTTTCATCTCACAGAAGCGCGAACGTCTTGGCGTTCAAGCACATGGCAGAAACAAGGTGTGAACAGATGAGCTGCTGCTATTTTCTCCGTTCGGCATGCTTCGTTGTAGCTCTCTTGCCGGTCGCCGGCTTAGCGGCTTGCTTTGCGCGACTAGCTCTGGGGAGAGAAGGAGATAGCGCCGGAAACCTCGCCTTTTGCCTTCTTCGGCGCTGGAACCTGGTTGCTGCGCCTTCTCTTTGTCCATGTGCACACACACGATTCCTCAGCGAAAACCATGCAGAAACCTTTCCACGAGCACCCAGGGATGTGCACCCAGCACCACGTGCACGCACACGCAGCTAGAGAAAAGCACCTACCTTTTCACACACTGATGCCCAAGCAAACGCGTGGCCACACACACGCACACATCCGCAAGCGCGCCTACTCCCATCTATTGAGGGAAAGACGGACGAGCAACGTCCTGACAGGCTTGAGGGGAAAAACGTCCGTTGACGGTTGGCGTACTGCACGCCCGCCTACGGGGCTGCAGGGGAATCCACATTTGGAAGGTACCTGAAGATGTGTGCCTGTTCTTGGAGCTCCGCTAGTAGGGTAGCAAAGACACTCGTAGGCAGTACTGAATGCTGCTCCGTGCTACTTCTCCTCCGCTGGCAAATGCTTCACAGTCGCCCTAGGAAAGACGTTTAACAATCGATCTCCAAGAGGAACGAAACACATGATGCCATAAGGCGAAAGAATAGCAGGGCATCTCTTCACAGGCTTGTCCCTGATCTATAGCTGAGGGCAAACACTTGTGTGCTTGTGGGAGAGCCTGTGTCTTTCCTGGAAGCGTTTGGGAGTTTTGCTCAGACGCGTGTTTCCTCAAGTTCAAGAATCAAGATCTAGGATACCTGCAGACAGGTGCCTGTTTGTGTGGAGACAGTCTGTTTGAAACTGTGTTCCTCAGCGCCCGCTCTTTCTCCCCGTCGCTCCACACGCCTGGGAGTCCCTTTCTTTCTCTCCACAAGCACGTGTGTTGACTTCGTCGCACATGTGCATCTGCACAAGCGTTGAGCTCAGCAGAGCGTGTCTCTTGACACTTGATGTGCGTTGGCTGTGTCTGCCTGCTCCAGTGAAGAGAGAAACGGGAAATCATCTTGGTAGAGGCAACAAAGCAAAAGCGAGGCAGGATTGACATCTGCTCAACAGAGACGGACTCCCTGCGCTGACACAGTTCACAGTTACACGAGAAGCAATCTGAGCGGTCCGTCGACCGGAGACGTGTTTCCCAAGAGGTCGTTTAGCGAGTGAACAGCAGTGTGCGCGACTTTCAGGAGTGTGCCTGGAAAGTGCCAGAATCACCAGGAGCATCTGTGCAAAAGCTGCTGCCTCTGTGACCGCATTGAGGCACGTTCCCGTGTCTGCGAGTATATAGACGGCTCTTTCGCGTTCACTCCGAGGGAAACGGTCCGCTATTGCTTCTGTGCGTACAGACGCGATTCCCTTGTCTCTTGCGAACACAGGGAACTCTGTGCATCCAAATCTACAGGCTAAGGACGCGTCTGCATATGTTTTGGTGAACAATCGAGTGTGCGTGTTCTGACAGCTGCCTCTATGCAGACGTCTCCACAGAGCCACTTCTGAATGCCCCGCAGCCCAGGACTGAATGGATACACTAACAAGTGCACCGGTGTGAGCAACCACATATGCAGAAGGACGTCTTTCATCTCACAGAAGCGCGAACGTCTTGGCGTTCAAGCACATGGCAGAAACAAGGTGTGAACAGATGAGCTGCTGCTATTTTCTCCGTTCGGCATGCTTCGTTGTAGCTCTCTTGCCGGTCGCCGGCTTAGCGGCTTGCTTTGCGCGACTAGCTCTGGGGAGAGAAGGAGATAGCGCCGGAAACCTCGCCTTTTGCCTTCTTCGGCGCTGGAACCTGGTTGCTGCGCCTTCTCTTTGTCCATGTGCACACACACGATTCCTCAGCGAAAACCATGCAGAGACCTTTCCACGAGCACCCGGGGATGTGCACCCAGCACCACGTGCACGCACACGCAGCTAGAGAAAAGCACCTACCTTTTCACACACTGATGCCTAAGCAAACGCGTGGCCACACACACGCACACATCCGCAAGCGCGCCTACTCCCATCTATTGAGGGAAAGACGGACGAGCAACGTCCTGACAGGCTTGAGGGGAAAAACGTCCGTTGACGGTTGGCGTACTGCACGCCCGCCTACGGGGCTGCAGGGGAATCCACATTTGGAAGGTACCTGAAGATGTGTGCCTGTTCTTGGAGCTCCGCTAGTAGGGTAGCAAAGACACTCGTAGGCAGTACTGAATGCTGCTCCGTGCTACTTCTCCTCCGCTGGCAAATGCTTCACAGTCGCCCTAGGAAAGACGTTTAACAATCGATCTCCAAGAGGAACGAAACACATGATGCCATAAGGCGAAAGAATAGCAGGGCATCTCTTCACAGGCTTGTCCCTGATCTATAGCTGAGGGCAAACACTTGTGTGCTTGTGGGAGAGCCTGTGTCTTTCCTGGAAGCGTTTGGGAGTTTTGCTCAGACGCGTGTTTCCTCAAGTTCAAGAATCAAGATCTAGGATACCTGCAGACAGGTGCCTGTTTGTGTGGAGACAGTCTGTTTGAAACTGTGTTCCTCAGCGCCCGCTCTTTCTCCCCGTCGCTCCACACGCCTGGGAGTCCCTTTCTTTCTCTCCACAAGCACGTGTGTTGACTTCGTCGCACATGTGCATCTGCACAAGCGTTGAGCTCAGCAGAGCGTGTCTCTTGACACTTGATGTGCGTTGGCTGTGTCTGCGTGCTCCAGTGAAGAGAGAAACGGGAAATCATCTTGGTAGAGGCAACAAAGCAAAAGCGAGGCAGGATTGACATCTGCTCAACAGAGACGGATTCCCTGCGCTGACACAGTTCACAGTTACACGAGAAGCAATCTGAGCGGTCCGTCGACCGGAGACGTGTTTCCCAAGAGGTCGTTTAGCGAGTGAACAGCAGTGTGCGCGACTTTCAGGAGTGTGCCTGGAAAGTGCCAGAATCACCAGGAGCATCTGTGCAAAAGCTGCTGCCTCTGTGACCGCATTGAGGCACGTTCGCGTGTCTGCGAGTATATAGACGGCTCTTTCGCGTTCACTCCGAGGGAAACGGTCCGCTATTGCTTCTGTGCGCACAGACGCGATTCCCTTGTCTCTTGCGAACACAGGGAACTCTGTGCATCCAAATCTACAGGCTAAGGACGCGTCTGCATATGTTTTGGTGAACAATCGAGTGTGCGTGTTCTGACAGCTGCCTCTATGCAGACGTCTCCACAGAGCCACTTCTGAATGCCCCGCAGCCCAGGACTGAATGGATACACTAACAAGTGCACCGGTGTGAGCAACCACATATGCAGAAGGACGTCTTTCATCTCACAGAAGCGCGAACGTCTTGGCGTTCAAGCACATGGCAGAAACAAGGTGTGAACAGATGAGCTGCTGCTATTTTCTCCGTTCGGCATGCTTCGTTGTAGCTCTCTTGCCGGTCGCCGGCTTAGCGGCTTGCTTTGCGCGACTAGCTCTGGGGAGAGAAGGAGATAGCGCCGGAAACCTCGCCTTTTGCCTTCTTCGGCGCTGGAACCTGGTTGCTGCGCCTTCTCTTTGTCCATGTGCACACACACGATTCCTCAGCGAAAACCATGCAGAAACCTTTCCACGAGCACCCAGGGATGTGCACCCAGCACCACGTGCACGCACACGCAGCTAGAGAAAAGCACCTACCTTTTCACACACTGATGCCTAAGCAAACGCGTGGCCACACACACGCACACATCCGCAAGCGCGCCTACTCCCATCTATTGAGGGAAAGACGGACGAGCAACGTCCTGACAGGCTTGAGGGGAAAAACGTCCGTTGACGGTTGGCGTACTGCACGCCCGCCTACGGGGCTGCAGGGGAATCCACATTTGGAAGGTACCTGAAGATGTGTGCCTGTTCTTGGAGCTCCGCTAGTAGGGTAGCAAAGACACTCGTAGGCAGTACTGAATGCTGCTCCGTGCTACTTCTCCTCCGCTGGCAAATGCTTCACAGTCGCCCTAGGAAAGACGTTTAACAATCGATCTCCAAGAGGAACGAAACACATGATGCCATAAGGCGAAAGAATAGCAGGGCATCTCTTCACAGGCTTGTCCTTGATCTATAGCTGAGGGCAAACACTTGTGTGCTTGTGGGAGAGCCTGTGTCTTTCCTGGAAGCGTTTGGGAGTTTTGCTCAGACGCGTGTTTCCTCAAGTTCAAGAATCAAGATCTAGGATACCTGCAGACAGGTGCCTGTTTGTGTGGAGACAGTCTGTTTGAAACTGTGTTCCTCAGCGCCCGCTCTTTCTCCCCGTCGCTCCACACGCCTGGGAGTCCCTTTCTTTCTCTCCACAAGCACGTGTGTTGACTTTGTCGCACATGTGCATCTGCACAAGCGTTGAGCTCAGCAGAGCGTGTCTCTTGACACTTGATGTGCGTTGGCTGTGTCTGCGTGCTCCAGTGAAGAGAGAAACGGGAAATCATCTTGGTAGAGGCAACAAAGCAAAAGCGAGGCAGGATTGACATCTGCTCAACAGAGACGGATTCCCTGCGCTGACACAGTTCACAGTTACACGAGAAGCAATCTGAGCGGTCCGTCGACCGGAGACGTGTTTCCCAAGAGGTCGTTTAGCGAGTGAACAGCAGTGTGCGCGACTTTCAAGGAGTGTGCCTGGAAAGTGCCAGAATCACCAGGAGCATCTGTGCAAAAGCTGCTGCCTCTGTGACCGCATTGAGGCACGTTCGCGTGTCTGCGAGTATATAGACGGCTCTTTCGCGTTCACTCCGAGGGAAACGGTCCGCTATTGCTTCTGTGCGCACAGACGCGATTCCCTTGTCTCTTGCGAACACAGGGAACTCTGTGCATCCAAATCTACAGGCTAAGGACGCGTCTGCATATGTTTTGGTGAACAATCGAGTGTGCGTGTTCTGACAGCTGCCTCTATGCAGACGTCTCCACAGAGCCACTTCTGAATGCCCCGCAGCCCAGGACTGAATGGATACACTAACAAGTGCACCGGTGTGAGCAACCACATATGCAGAAGGACGTCTTTCATCTCACAGAAGCGCGAACGTCTTGGCGTTCAAGCACATGGCAGAAACAAGGTGTGAACAGATGAGCTGCTGCTATTTTCTCCGTTCGGCATGCTTCGTTGTAGCTCTCTTGCCGGTCGCCGGCTTAGCGGCTTGCTTTGCGCGACTAGCTCTGGGGAGAGAAGGAGATAGCGCCGGAAACCTCGCCTTTTGCCTTCTTCGGCGCTGGAACCTGGTTGCTGCGCCTTCTCTTTGTCCATGTGCACACACACGATTCCTCAGCGAAAACCATGCAGAAACCTTTCCACGAGCACCCAGGGATGTGCACCCAGCACCACGTGCACGCACACGCAGCTAGAGAAAAGCACCTACCTTTTCACACACTGATGCCTAAGCAAACGCGTGGCCACACACACGCACACATCCGCAAGCGCGCCTACTCCCATCTATTGAGGGAAAGACGGACGAGCAACGTCCTGACAGGCTTGAGGGGAAAAACGTCCGTTGACGGTTGGCGTACTGCACGCCCGCCTACGGGGCTGCAGGGGAATCCACATTTGGAAGGTACCTGAAGATGTGTGCCTGTTCTTGGAGCTCCGCTAGTAGGGTAGCAAAGACACTCGTAGGCAGTACTGAATGCTGCTCCGTGCTACTTCTCCTCCGCTGGCAAATGCTTCACAGTCGCCCTAGGAAAGACGTTTAACAATCGATCTCCAAGAGGAACGAAACACATGATGCCATAAGGCGAAAGAATAGCAGGGCATCTCTTCACAGGCTTGTCCTTGATCTATAGCTGAGGGCAAACACTTGTGTGCTTGTGGGAGAGCCTGTGTCTTTCCTGGAAGCGTTTGGGAGTTTTGCTCAGACGCGTGTTTCCTCAAGTTCAAGAATCAAGATCTAGGATACCTGCAGACAGGTGCCTGTTTGTGTGGAGACAGTCTGTTTGAAACTGTGTTCCTCAGCGCCCGCTCTTTCTCCCCGTCGCTCCACACGCCTGGGAGTCCCTTTCTTTCTCTCCACAAGCACGTGTGTTGACTTTGTCGCACATGTGCATCTGCACAAGCGTTGAGCTCAGCAGAGCGTGTCTCTTGACACTTGATGTGCGTTGGCTGTGTCTGCGTGCTCCAGTGAAGAGAGAAACGGGAAATCATCTTGGTAGAGGCAACAAAGCAAAAGCGAGGCAGGATTGACATCTGCTCAACAGAGACGGATTCCCTGCGCTGACACAGTTCACAGTTACACGAGAAGCAATCTGAGCGGTCCGTCGACCGGAGACGTGTTTCCCAAGAGGTCGTTTAGCGAGTGAACAGCAGTGTGCGCGACTTTCAGGAGTGTGCCTGGAAAGTGCCAGAATCACCAGGAGCATCTGTGCAAAAGCTGCTGCCTCTGTGACCGCATTGAGGCACGTTCGCGTGTCTGCGAGTATATAGACGGCTCTTTCGCGTTCACTCCGAGGGAAACGGTCCGCTATTGCTTCTGTGCGCACAGACGCGATTCCCTTGTCTCTTGCGAACACAGGGAACTCTGTGCATCCAAATCTACAGGCTAAGGACGCGTCTGCATATGTTTTGGTGAACAATCGAGTGTGCGTGTTCTGACAGCTGCCTCTATGCAGACGTCTCCACAGAGCCACTTCTGAATGCCCCGCAGCCCAGGACTGAATGGATACACTAACAAGTGCACCGGTGTGAGCAACCACATATGCAGAAGGACGTCTTTCATCTCACAGAAGCGCGAACGTCTTGGCGTTCAAGCACATGGCAGAAACAAGGTGTGAACAGATGAGCTGCTGCTATTTTCTCCGTTCGGCATGCTTCGTTGTAGCTCTCTTGCCGGTCGCCGGCTTAGCGGCTTGCTTTGCGCGACTAGCTCTGGGGAGAGAAGGAGATAGCACCGGAAACCTCGCCTTTTGCCTTCTTCGGCGCTGGAACCTGGTTGCTGCGCCTTCTCTTTGTCCATGTGCACACACACGATTCCTCAGCGAAAACCATGCAGAAACCTTTCCACGAGCACCCGGGGATGTGCACCCAGCACCACGTGCACGCACACGCAGCTAGAGAAAAGCACCTACCTTTTCACACACTGAAGCCTAAGCAAACGCGTGGCCACACACACGCACACATCCGCAAGCGCGCCTACTCCCATCTATTGAGGGAAAGACGGACGAGCAACGTCCTGACAGGCTTGAGGGGAAAAACGTCCATTGACGGTTGGCGTACTGCACGCCCGCCTACGGGGCTGCAGGGGAATCCACATTTGGAAGGTACCTGAAGATGTGTGCCTGTTCTTGGAGCTCCGCTAGTAGGGTAGCAAAGACACTCGTAGGCAGTACTGAATGCTGCTCCGTGCTACTTCTCCTCCGCTGGCAAATGCTTCACAGTCGCCCTAGGAAAGACGTTTAACAATCGATCTCCAAGAGGAACGAAACACATGATGCCATAAGGCGAAAGAATAGCAGGGCATCTCTTCACAGGCTTGTCCCTGATCTATAGCTGAGGGCAAACACTTGTGTGCTTGTGGGAGAGCCTGTGTCTTTCCTGGAAGCGTTTGGGAGTTTTGCTCAGACGCGTGTTTCCTCAAGTTCAAGAATCAAGATCTAGGATACCTGCAGACAGGTGCCTGTTTGTGTAGAGACAGTCTGTTTGAAACTGTGTTCCTCAGCGCCCGCTCTTTCTCCCCGTCGCTCCACACGCCTGGGAGTCCCTTTCTTTCTCTCCACAAGCACGTGTGTTGACTTCGTCGCACATGTGCATCTGCACAAGCGTTGAGCTCAGCAGAGCGTGTCTCTTGACACTTGATGTGCGTTGGCTGTGTCTGCCTGCTCCAGTGAAGAGAGAAACGGGAAATCATCTTGGTAGAGGCAACAAAGCAAAAGCGAGGCAGGATTGACATCTGCTCAACAGAGACGGACTCCCTGCGCTGACACAGTTCACAGTTACACGAGAAGCAATCTGAGCGGTCCGTCGACCGGAGACGTGTTTCCCAAGAGGTCGTTTAGCGAGTGAACAGCAGTGTGCGCGACTTTCAGGAGTGTGCCTGGAAAGTGCCAGAATCACCAGGAGCATCTGTGCAAAAGCTGCTGCCTCTGTGACCGCATTGAGGCACGTTCGCGTGTCTGCGAGTATATAGACGGCTCTTTCGCGTTCACTCCGAGGGAAACGGTCCGCTATTGCTTCTGTGCGCACAGACGCGATTCCCTTGTCTCTTGCGAACACAGGGAACTCTGTGCATCCAAATCTACAGGCTAAGGACGCGTCTGCATATGTTTTGGTGAACAATCGAGTGTGCGTGTTCTGACAGCTGCCTCTATGCAGACGTCTCCACAGAGCCACTTCTGAATGCCCCGCAGCCCAGGACTGAATGGATACACTAACAAGTGCACCGGTGTGAGCAACCACATATGCAGAAGGACGTCTTTCATCTCACAGAAGCGCGAACGTCTTGGCGTTCAAGCACATGGCAGAAACAAGGTGTGAACAGATGAGCTGCTGCTATTTTCTCCGTTCGGCATGCTTCGTTGTAGCTCTCTTGCCGGTCGCCGGCTTAGCGGCTTGCTTTGCGCGACTAGCTCTGGGGAGAGAAGGAGATAGCGCCGGAAACCTCGCCTTTTGCCTTCTTCGGCGCTGGAACCTGGTTGCTGCGCCTTCTCTTTGTCCATGTGCACACACACGATTCCTCAGCGAAAACCATGCAGAAACCTTTCCACGAGCACCCGGGGATGTGCACCCAGCACCACGTGCACGCACACGCAGCTAGAGAAAAGCACCTACCTTTTCACACACTGAAGCCTAAGCAAACGCGTGGCCACACACACGCACACATCCGCAAGCGCGCCTACTCCCATCTATTGAGGGAAAGACGGACGAGCAACGTCCTGACAGGCTTGAGGGGAAAAACGTCCGTTGACGGTTGGCGTACTGCACGCCCGCCTACGGGGCTGCAGGGGAATCCACATTTGGAAGGTACCTGAAGATGTGTGCCTGTTCTTGGAGCTCCGCTAGTAGGGTAGCAAAGACACTCGTAGGCAGTACTGAATGCTGCTCCGTGCTACTTCTCCTCCGCTGGCAAATGCTTCACAGTCGCCCGAGGAAAGACGTTTAACAATCGATCTCCAAGAGGAACGAAACACATGATGCCATAAGGCGAAAGAATAGCAGGGCATCTCTTCACAGGCTTGTCCCTGATCTATAGCTGAGGGCAAACACTTGTGTGCTTGTGGGAGAGCCTGTGTCTTTCCTGGAAGCGTTTGGGAGTTTTGCTCAGACGCGTGTTTCCTCAAGTTCAAGAATCAAGATCTAGGATACCTGCAGACAGGTGCCTGTTTGTGTGGAGACAGTCTGTTTGAAACTGTGTTCCTCAGCGCCCGCTCTTTCTCCCCGTCGCTCCACACGCCTGGGAGTCCCTTTCTTTCTCTCCACAAGCACGTGTGTTGACTTCGTCGCACATGTGCATCTGCACAAGCGTTGAGCTCAGCAGAGCGTGTCTCTTGACACTTGATGTGCGTTGGCTGTGTTTGCCTGCTCCAGTGAAGAGAGAAACGGGAAATCATCTTGGTAGAGGCAACAAAGCAAAAGCGAGGCAGGATTGACATCTGCTCAACAGAGACGGACTCCCTGCGCTGACACAGTTCACAGTTACACGAGAAGCAATCTGAGCGGTCCGTCGACCGGAGACGTGTTTCCCAAGAGGTCGTTTAGCGAGTGAACAGCAGTGTGCGCGACTTTCAGGAGTGTGCCTGGAAAGTGCCAGAATCACCAGGAGCATCTGTGCAAAAGCTGCTGCCTCTGTGACCGCATTGAGGCACGTTCGCGTGTCTGCGAGTATATAGACGGCTCTTTCGCGTTCACTCCGAGGGAAACGGTCCGCTATTGCTTCTGTGCGCACAGACGCGATTCCCTTGTCTCTTGCGAACACAGGGAACTCTGTGCATCCAAATCTACAGGCTAAGGACGCGTCTGCATATGTTTTGGTGAACAATCGAGTGTGCGTGTTCTGACAGCTGCCTCTATGCAGACGTCTCCACAGAGCCACTTCTGAATGCCCCGCAGCCCAGGACTGAATGGATACACTAACAAGTGCACCGGTGTGAGCAACCACATATGCAGAAGGACGTCTTTCATCTCACAGAAGCGCGAACGTCTTGGCGTTCAAGCACATGGCAGAAACAAGGTGTGAACAGATGAGCTGCTGCTATTTTCTCCGTTCGGCATGCTTCGTTGTAGCTCTCTTGCCGGTCGCCGGCTTAGCGGCTTGCTTTGCGCGACTAGCTCTGGGGAGAGAAGGAGATAGCGCCGGAAACCTCGCCTTTTGCCTTCTTCGGCGCTGGAACCTGGTTGCTGCGCCTTCTCTTTGTCCATGTGCACACACACGATTCCTCAGCGAAAACCATGCAGAAACCTTTCCACGAGCACCCGGGGATGTGCACCCAGCACCACGTGCACGCACACGCAGCTAGAGAAAAGCACCTACCTTTTCACACACTGATGCCTAAGCAAACGCGTGGCCACACACACGCACACATCCGCAAGCGCGCCTACTCCCATCTATTGAGGGAAAGACGGACGAGCAACGTCCTGACAGGCTTGAGGGGAAAAACGTCCGTTGACGGTTGGCGTACTGCACGCCCGCCTACGGGGCTGCAGGGGAATCCACATTTGGAAGGTACCTGAAGATGTGTGCCTGTTCTTGGAGCTCCGCTAGTAGGGTAGCAAAGACACTCGTAGGCAGTACTGAATGCTGCTCCGTGCTACTTCTCCTCCGCTGGCAAATGCTTCACAGTCGCCCGAGGAAAGACGTTTAACAATCGATCTCCAAGAGGAACGAAACACATGATGCCATAAGGCGAAAGAATAGCAGGGCATCTCTTCACAGGCTTGTCCCTGATCTATAGCTGAGGGCAAACACTTGTGTGCTTGTGGGAGAGCCTGTGTCTTTCCTGGAAGCGTTTGGGAGTTTTGCTCAGACGCGTGTTTCCTCAAGTTCAAGAATCAAGATCTAGGATACCTGCAGACAGGTGCCTGTTTGTGTGGAGACAGTCTGTTTGAAACTGTGTTCCTCAGCGCCCGCTCTTTCTCCCCGTCGCTCCACAGGCCTGGGAGTCCCTTTCTTTCTCTCCACAAGCACGTGTGTTGACTTCGTCGCACATGTGCATCTGCACAAGCGTTGAGCTCAGCAGAGCGTGTCTCTTGACACTTGATGTGCGTTGGCTGTGTCTGCCTGCTCCAGTGAAGAGAGAAACGGGAAATCATCTTGGTAGAGGCAACAAAGCAAAAGCGAGGCAGGATTGACATCTGCTCAACAGAGACGGATTCCCTGCGCTGACACAGTTCACAGTTACACGAGAAGCAATCTGAGCGGTCCGTCGACCGGAGACGTGTTTCCCAAGAGGTCGTTTAGCGAGTGAACAGCAGTGTGCGCGACTTTCAGGAGTGTGCCTGGAAAGTGCCAGAATCACCAGGAGCATCTGTGCAAAAGCTGCTGCCTCTGTGACCGCATTGAGGCACGTTCGCGTGTCTGCGAGTATATAGACGGCTCTTTCGCGTTCACTCCGAGGGAAACGGTCCGCTATTGCTTCTGTGCGCACAGACGCGATTCCCTTGTCTCTTGCGAACACAGGGAACTCTGTGCATCCAAATCTACAGGCTAAGGACGCGTCTGCATATGTTTTGGTGAACAATCGAGTGTGCGTGTTCTGACAGCTGCCTCTATGCAGACGTCTCCACAGAGCCACTTCTGAATGCCCCGCAGCCCAGGACTGAATGGATACACTAACAAGTGCACCGGTGTGAGCAACCACATATGCAGAAGGACGTCTTTCATCTCACAGAAGCGCGAACGTCTTGGCGTTCAAGCACATGGCAGAAACAAGGTGTGAACAGATGAGCTGCTGCTATTTTCTCCGTTCGGCATGCTTCGTTGTAGCTCTCTTGCCGGTCGCCGGCTTAGCAGCTTGCTTTGCGCGACTAGCTCTGGGGAGAGAAGGAGATAGCGCCGGAAACCTCGCCTTTTGCCTTCTTCGGCGCTGGAACCTGGTTGCTGCGCCTTCTCTTTGTCCATGTGCACACACACGATTCCTCAGCGAAAACCATGCAGAAACCTTTCCACGAGCACCCGGGGATGTGCACCCAGCACCACGTGCACGCACACGCAGCTAGAGAAAAGCACCTACCTTTTCACACACTGAAGCCTAAGCAAACGCGTGGCCACACACACGCACACATCCGCAAGCGCGCCTACTCCCATCTATTGAGGGAAAGACGGACGAGCAACGTCCTGACAGGCTTGAGGGGAAAAACGTCCGTTGACGGTTGGCGTACTGCACGCCCGCCTACGGGGCTGCAGGGGAATCCACATTTGGAAGGTACCTGAAGATGTGTGCCTGTTCTTGGAGCTCCGCTAGTAGGGTAGCAAAGACACTCGTAGGCAGTACTGAATGCTGCTCCGTGCTACTTCTCCTCCGCTGGCAAATGCTTCACAGTCGCCCGAGGAAAGACGTTTAACAATCGATCTCCAAGAGGAACGAAACACATGATGCCATAAGGCGAAAGAATAGCAGGGCATCTCTTCACAGGCTTGTCCCTGATCTATAGCTGAGGGCAAACACTTGTGTGCTTGTGGGAGAGCCTGTGTCTTTCCTGGAAGCGTTTGGGAGTTTTGCTCAGACGCGTGTTTCCTCAAGTTCAAGAATCAAGATCTAGGATACCTGCAGACAGGTGCCTGTTTGTGTGGAGACAGTCTGTTTGAAACTGTGTTCCTCAGCGCCCGCTCTTTCTCCCCGTCGCTCCACACGCCTGGGAGTCCCTTTCTTTCTCTCCACAAGCACGTGTGTTGACTTCGTCGCACATGTGCATCTGCACAAGCGTTGAGCTCAGCAGAGCGTGTCTCTTGACACTTGATGTGCGTTGGCTGTGTCTGCGTGCTCCAGTGAAGAGAGAAACGGGAAATCATCTTGGTAGAGGCAACAAAGCAAAAGCGAGGCAGGATTGACATCTGCTCAACAGAGACGGATTCCCTGCGCTGACACAGTTCACAGTTACACGAGAAGCAATCTGAGCGGTCCGTCGACCGGAGACGTGTTTCCCAAGAGGTCGTTTAGCGAGTGAACAGCAGTGTGCGCGACTTTCAGGAGTGTGCCTGGAAAGTGCCAGAATCACCAGGAGCATCTGTGCAAAAGCTGCTGCCTCTGTGACCGCATTGAGGCACGTTCGCGTGTCTGCGAGTATATAGACGGCTCTTTCGCGTTCACTCCGAGGGAAACGGTCCGCTATTGCTTCTGTGCGCACAGACGCGATTCCCTTGTCTCTTGCGAACACAGGGAACTCTGTGCATCCAAATCTACAGGCTAAGGACGCGTCTGCATATGTTTTGGTGAACAATCGAGTGTGCGTGTTCTGACAGCTGCCTCTATGCAGACGTCTCCACAGAGCCACTTCTGAATGCCCCGCAGCCCAGGACTGAATGGATACACTAACAAGTGCACCGGTGTGAGCAACCACATATGCAGAAGGACGTCTTTCATCTCACAGAAGCGCGAACGTCTTGGCGTTCAAGCACATGGCAGAAACAAGGTGTGAACAGATGAGCTGCTGCTATTTTCTCCGTTCGGCATGCTTCGTTGTAGCTCTCTTGCCGGTCGCCGGCTTAGCGGCTTGCTTTGCGCGACTAGCTCTGGGGAGAGAAGGAGATAGCGCCGGAAACCTCGCCTTTTGCCTTCTTCGGCGCTGGAACCTGGTTGCTGCGCCTTCTCTTTGTCCATGTGCACACACACGATTCCTCAGCGAAAACCATGCAGAAACCTTTCCACGAGCACCCGGGGATGTGCACCCAGCACCACGTGCACGCACAGGCAGCTAGAGAAAAGCACCTACCTTTTCACACACTGATGCCTAAGCAAACGCGTGGCCACACACACGCACACATCCGCAAGCGCGCCTACTCCCATCTATTGAGGGAAAGACGGACGAGCAACATCCTGACAGGCTTGAGGGGAAAAACGTCCGTTGACGGTTGGCGTACTGCACGCCCGCCTACGGGGCTGCAGGGGAATCCACATTTGGAAGGTACCTGAAGATGTGTGCCTGTTCTTGGAGCTCCGCTAGTAGGGTAGCAAAGACACTCGTAGGCAGTACTGAATGCTGCTCCGTGCTACTTCTCCTCCGCTGGCAAATGCTTCACAGTCGCCCTAGGAAAGACGTTTAACAATCGATCTCCAAGAGGAACGAAACACATGATGCCATAAGGCGAAAGAATAGCAGGGCATCTCTTCACAGGCTTGTCCCTGATCTATAGCTGAGGGCAAACACTTGTGTGCTTGTGGGAGAGCCTGTGTCTTTCCTGGAAGCGTTTGGGAGTTTTGCTCAGACGCGTGTTTCCTCAAGTTCAAGAATCAAGATGTAGGATACCTGCAGACAGGTGCCTGTTTGTGTGGAGACAGTCTGTTTGAAACTGTGTTCCTCAGCGCCCGCTCTTTCTCCCCGTCGCTCCACACGCCTGGGAGTCCCTTTCTTTCTCTCCACAAGCACGTGTGTTGACTTCGTCGCACATGTGCATCTGCACAAGCGTTGAGCTCAGCAGAGCGTGTCTCTTGACACTTGATGTGCGTTGGCTGTGTCTGCCTGCTCCAGTGAAGAGAGAAACGGGAAATCATCTTGGTAGAGGCAACAAAGCAAAAGCGAGGCAGGATTGACATCTGCTCAACAGAGACGGATTCCCTGCGCTGACACAGTTCACAGTTACACGAGAAGCAATCTGAGCGGTCCGTCGACCGGAGACGTGTTTCCCAAGAGGTCGTTTAGCGAGTGAACAGCAGTGTGCGCGACTTTCAGGAGTGTGCCTGGAAAGTGCCAGAATCACCAGGAGCATCTGTGCAAAAGCTGCTGCCTCTGTGACCGCATTGAGGCACGTTCGCGTGTCTGCGAGTATATAGACGGCTCTTTCGCGTTCACTCCGAGGGAAACGGTCCGCTATTGCTTCTGTGCGCACAGACGCGATTCCCTTGTCTCTTGCGAACACAGGGAACTCTGTGCATCCAAATCTACAGGCTAAGGACGCGTCTGCATATGTTTTGGTGAACAATCGAGTGTGCGTGTTCTGACAGCTGCCTCTATGCAGACGTCTCCACAGAGCCACTTCTGAATGCCCCGCAGCCCAGGACTGAATGGATACACTAACAAGTGCACCGGTGTGAGCAACCACATATGCAGAAGGACGTCTTTCATCTCACAGAAGCGCGAACGTCTTGGCGTTCAAGCACATGGCAGAAACAAGGTGTGAACAGATGAGCTGCTGCTATTTTCTCCGTTCGGCATGCTTCGTTGTAGCTCTCTTGCCGGTCGCCGGCTTAGCGGCTTGCTTTGCGCGACTAGCTCTGGGGAGAGAAGGAGATAGCGCCGGAAACCTCGCCTTTTGCCTTCTTCGGCGCTGGAACCTGGTTGCTGCGCCTTCTCTTTGTCCATGTGCACACACACGATTCCTCAGCGAAAACCATGCAGAAACCTTTCCACGAGCACCCAGGGATGTGCACCCAGCACCACGTGCACGCACACGCAGCTAGAGAAAAGCACCTACCTTTTCACACACTGATGCCTAAGCAAACGCGTGGCCACACACACGCACACATCCGCAAGCGCGCCTACTCCCATCTATTGAGGGAAAGACGGACGAGCAACTTCCTGACAGGCTTGAGGGGAAAAACGTCCGTTGACGGTTGGCGTACTGCACGCCCGCCTACGGGGCTGCAGGGGAATCCACATTTGGAAGGTACCTGAAGATGTGTGCCTGTTCTTGGAGCTCCGCTAGTAGGGTAGCAAAGACACTCGTAGGCAGTACTGAATGCTGCTCCGTGCTACTTCTCCTCCGCTGGCAAATGCTTCACAGTCGCCCTAGGAAAGACGTTTAACAATCGATCTCCAAGAGGAACGAAACACATGATGCCATAAGGCGAAAGAATAGCAGGGCATCTCTTCACAGGCTTGTCCCTGATCTATAGCTGAGGGCAAACACTTGTGTGCTTGTGGGAGAGCCTGTGTCTTTCCTGGAAGCGTTTGGGAGTTTTGCTCAGACGCGTGTTTCCTCAAGTTCAAGAATCAAGATCTAGGATACCTGCAGACAGGTGCCTGTTTGTGTGGAGACAGTCTGTTTGAAACTGTGTTCCTCAGCGCCCGCTCTTTCTCCCCGTCGCTCCACACGCCTGGGAGTCCCTTTCTTTCTCTCCACAAGCACGTGTGTTGACTTCGTCGCACATGTGCATCTGCACAAGCGTTGAGCTCAGCAGAGCGTGTCTCTTGACACTTGATGTGCGTTGGCTGTGTCTGCCTGCTCCAGTGAAGAGAGAAACGGGAAATCATCTTGGTAGAGGCAACAAAGCAAAAGCGAGGCAGGATTGACATCTGCTCAACAGAGACGGATTCCCTGCGCTGACACAGTTCACAGTTACACGAGAAGCAATCTGAGCGGTCCGTCGACCGGAGACGTGTTTCCCAAGAGGTCGTTTAGCGAGTGAACAGCAGTGTGCGCGACTTTCAGGAGTGTGCCTGGAAAGTGCCAGAATCACCAGGAGCATCTGTGCAAAAGCTGCTGCCTCTGTGACCGCATTGAGGCACGTTCGCGTGTCTGCGAGTATATAGACGGCTCTTTCGCGTTCACTCCGAGGGAAACGGTCCGCTATTGCTTCTGTGCGCACAGACGCGATTCCCTTGTCTCTTGCGAACACAGGGAACTCTGTGCATCCAAATCTACAGGCTAAGGACGCGTCTGCATATGTTTTGGTGAACAATCGAGTGTGCGTGTTCTGACAGCTGCCTCTATGCAGACGTCTCCACAGAGCCACTTCTGAATGCCCCGCAGCCCAGGACTGAATGGATACACTAACAAGTGCACCGGTGTGAGCAACCACATATGCAGAAGGACGTCTTTCATCTCACAGAAGCGCGAACGTCTTGGCGTTCAAGCACATGGCAGAAACAAGGTGTGAACAGATGAGCTGCTGCTATTTTCTCCGTTCGGCATGCTTCGTTGTAGCTCTCTTGCCGGTCGCCGGCTTAGCGGCTTGCTTTGCGCGACTAGCTCTGGGGAGAGAAGGAGATAGCGCCGGAAACCTCGCCTTTTGCCTTCTTCGGCGCTGGAACCTGGTTGCTGCGCCTTCTCTTTGTCCATGTGCACACACACGATTCCTCAGCGAAAACCATGCAGAAACCTTTCCACGAGCACCCAGGGATGTGCACCCAGCACCACGTGCACGCACACGCAGCTAGAGAAAAGCACCTACCTTTTCACACACTGATGCCTAAGCAAACGCGTGGCCACACACACGCACACATCCGCAAGCGCGCCTACTCCCATCTATTGAGGGAAAGACGGACGAGCAACTTCCTGACAGGCTTGAGGGGAAAAACGTCCGTTGACGGTTGGCGTACTGCACGCCCGCCTACGGGGCTGCAGGGGAATCCACATTTGGAAGGTACCTGAAGATGTGTGCCTGTTCTTGGAGCTCCGCTAGTAGGGTAGCAAAGACACTCGTAGGCAGTACTGAATGCTGCTCCGTGCTACTTCTCCTCCGCTGGCAAATGCTTCACAGTCGCCCTAGGAAAGACGTTTAACAATCGATCTCCAAGAGGAACGAAACACATGATGCCATAAGGCGAAAGAATAGCAGGGCATCTCTTCACAGGCTTGTCCCTGATCTATAGCTGAGGGCAAACACTTGTGTGCTTGTGGGAGAGCCTGTGTCTTTCCTGGAAGCGTTTGGGAGTTTTGCTCAGACGCGTGTTTCCTCAAGTTCAAGAATCAAGATCTAGGATACCTGCAGACAGGTGCCTGTTTGTGTGGAGACAGTCTGTTTGAAACTGTGTTCCTCAGCGCCCGCTCTTTCTCCCCGTCGCTCCACACGCCTGGGAGTCCCTTTCTTTCTCTCCACAAGCACGTGTGTTGACTTCGTCGCACATGTGCATCTGCACAAGCGTTGAGCTCAGCAGAGCGTGTCTCTTGACACTTGATGTGCGTTGGCTGTGTCTGCCTGCTCCAGTGAAGAGAGAAACGGGAAATCATCTTGGTAGAGGCAACAAAGCAAAAGCGAGGCAGGATTGACATCTGCTCAACAGAGACGGATTCCCTGCGCTGACACAGTTCACAGTTACACGAGAAGCAATCTGAGCGGTCCGTCGACCGGAGACGTGTTTCCCAAGAGGTCGTTTAGCGAGTGAACAGCAGTGTGCGCGACTTTCAGGAGTGTGCCTGGAAAGTGCCAGAATCACCAGGAGCATCTGTGCAAAAGCTGCTGCCTCTGTGACCGCATTGAGGCACGTTCGCGTGTCTGCGAGTATATAGACGGCTCTTTCGCGTTCACTCCGAGGGAAACGGTCCGCTATTGCTTCTGTGCGCACAGACGCGATTCCCTTGTCTCTTGCGAACACAGGGAACTCTGTGCATCCAAATCTACAGGCTAAGGACGCGTCTGCATATGTTTTGGTGAACAATCGAGTGTGCGTGTTCTGACAGCTGCCTCTATGCAGACGTCTCCACAGAGCCACTTCTGAATGCCCCGCAGCCCAGGACTGAATGGATACACTAACAAGTGCACCGGTGTGAGCAACCACATATGCAGAAGGACGTCTTTCATCTCACAGAAGCGCGAACGTCTTGGCGTTCAAGCACATGGCAGAAACAAGGTGTGAACAGATGAGCTGCTGCTATTTTCTCCGTTCGGCATGCTTCGTTGTAGCTCTCTTGCCGGTCGCCGGCTTAGCGGCTTGCTTTGCGCGACTAGCTCTGGGGAGAGAAGGAGATAGCGCCGGAAACCTCGCCTTTTGCCTTCTTCGGCGCTGGAACCTGGTTGCTGCGCCTTCTCTTTGTCCATGTGCACACACACGATTCCTCAGCGAAAACCATGCAGAAACCTTTCCACGAGCACCCAGGGATGTGCACCCAGCACCACGTGCACGCACACGCAGCTAGAGAAAAGCACCTACCTTTTCACACACTGATGCCTAAGCAAACGCGTGGCCACACACACGCACACATCCGCAAGCGCGCCTACTCCCATCTATTGAGGGAAAGACGGACGAGCAACGTCCTGACAGGCTTGAGGGGAAAAACGTCCGTTGACGGTTGGCGTACTGCACGCCCGCCTACGGGGCTGCAGGGGAATCCACATTTGGAAGGTACCTGAAGATGTGTGCCTGTTCTTGGAGCTCCGCTAGTAGGGTAGCAAAGACACTCGTAGGCAGTACTGAATGCTGCTCCGTGCTACTTCTCCTCCGCTGGCAAATGCTTCACAGTCGCCCTAGGAAAGACGTTTAACAATCGATCTCCAAGAGGAACGAAACACATGATGCCATAAGGCGAAAGAATAGCAGGGCATCTCTTCACAGGCTTGTCCCTGATCTATAGCTGAGGGCAAACACTTGTGTGCTTGTGGGAGAGCCTGTGTCTTTCCTGGAAGCGTTTGGGAGTTTTGCTCAGACGCGTGTTTCCTCAAGTTCAAGAATCAAGATCTAGGATACCTGCAGACAGGTGCCTGTTTGTGTGGAGACAGTCTGTTTGAAACTGTGTTCCTCAGCGCCCGCTCTTTCTCCCCGTCGCTCCACACGCCTGGGAGTCCCTTTCTTTCTCTCCACAAGCACGTGTGTTGACTTCGTCGCACATGTGCATCTGCACAAGCGTTGAGCTCAGCAGAGCGTGTCTCTTGACACTTGATGTGCGTTGGCTGTGTCTGCCTGCTCCAGTGAAGAGAGAAACGGGAAATCATCTTGGTAGAGGCAACAAAGCAAAAGCGAGGCAGGATTGACATCTGCTCAACAGAGACGGATTCCCTGCGCTGACACAGTTCACAGTTACACGAGAAGCAATCTGAGCGGTCCGTCGACCGGAGACGTGTTTCCCAAGAGGTCGTTTAGCGAGTGAACAGCAGTGTGCGCGACTTTCAGGAGTGTGCCTGGAAAGTGCCAGAATCACCAGGAGCATCTGTGCAAAAGCTGCTGCCTCTGTGACCGCATTGAGGCACGTTCGCGTGTCTGCGAGTATATAGACGGCTCTTTCGCGTTCACTCCGAGGGAAACGGTCCGCTATTGCTTCTGTGCGCACAGACGCGATTCCCTTGTCTCTTGCGAACACAGGGAACTCTGTGCATCCAAATCTACAGGCTAAGGACGCGTCTGCATATGTTTTGGTGAACAATCGAGTGTGCGTGTTCTGACAGCTGCCTCTATGCAGACGTCTCCACAGAGCCACTTCTGAATGCCCCGCAGCCCAGGACTGAATGGATACACTAACAAGTGCACCGGTGTGAGCAACCACATATGCAGAAGGACGTCTTTCATCTCACAGAAGCGCGAACGTCTTGGCGTTCAAGCACATGGCAGAAACAAGGTGTGAACAGATGAGCTGCTGCTATTTTCTCTGTTCGGCATGCTTCGTTGTAGCTCTCTTGCCGGTCGCCGGCTTAGCGGCTTGCTTTGCGCGACTAGCTCTGGGGAGAGAAGGAGATAGCGCCGGAAACCTCGCCTTTTGCCTTCTTCGGCGCTGGAACCTGGTTGCTGCGCCTTCTCTTTGTCCATGTGCACACACACGATTCCTCAGCGAAAACCATGCAGAAACCTTTCCACGAGCACCCAGGGATGTGCACCCAGCACCACGTGCACGCACACGCAGCTAGAGAAAAGCACCTACCTTTTCACACACTGATGCCTAAGCAAACGCGTGGCCACACACACGCACACATCCGCAAGCGCGCCTACTCCCATCTATTGAGGGAAAGACGGACGAGCTCTTTGGTTGCTCTTCACAGGCTTGTCCCTGATCTATAGCTGAGGGCAAACACTTGTGTGCTTGTGGGAGAGCCTGTGTCTTTCCTGGAAGCGTTTGGGAGTTTTGCTCAGACGCGTGTTTCCTCAAGTTCAAGAATCAAGATCTAGGATACCTGCAGACAGGTGCCTGTTTGTGTGGAGACAGTCTGTTTGAAACTGTGTTCCTCAGCGCCCGCTCTTTCTCCCCGTCGCTCCACACGCCTGGGAGTCCCTTTCTTTCTCTCCACAAGCACGTGTGTTGACTTCGTCGCACATGTGCATCTGCACAAGCGTTGAGCTCAGCAGAGCGTGTCTCTTGACACTTGATGTGCGTTGGCTGTGTCTGCCTGCTCCAGTGAAGAGAGAAACGGGAAATCATCTTGGTAGAGGCAACAAAGCAAAAGCGAGGCAGGATTGACATCTGCTCAACAGAGACGGATTCCCTGCGCTGACACAGTTCACAGTTACACGAGAAGCAATCTGAGCGGTCCGTCGACCGGAGACGTGTTTCCCAAGAGGTCGTTTAGCGAGTGAACAGCAGTGTGCGCGACTTTCAGGAGTGTGCCTGGAAAGTGCCAGAATCACCAGGAGCATCTGTGCAAAAGCTGCTGCCTCTGTGACCGCATTGAGGCACGTTCGCGTGTCTGCGAGTATATAGACGGCTCTTTCGCGTTCACTCCGAGGGAAACGGTCCGCTATTGCTTCTGTGCGCACAGACGCGATTCCCTTGTCTCTTGCGAACACAGGGAACTCTGTGCATCCAAATCTACAGGCTAAGGACGCGTCTGCATATGTTTTGGTGAACAATCGAGTGTGCGTGTTCTGACAGCTGCCTCTATGCAGACGTCTCCACAGAGCCACTTCTGAATGCCCCGCAGCCCAGGACTGAATGGATACACTAACAAGTGCACCGGTGTGAGCAACCACATATGCAGAAGGACGTCTTTCATCTCACAGAAGCGCGAACGTCTTGGCGTTCAAGCACATGGCAGAAACAAGGTGTGAACAGATGAGCTGCTGCTATTTTCTCCGTTCGGCATGCTTCGTTGTAGCTCTCTTGCCGGTCGCCGGCTTAGCGGCTTGCTTTGCGCGACTAGCTCTGGGGAGAGAAGGAGATAGCGCCGGAAACCTCGCCTTTTGCCTTCTTCGGCGCTGGAACCTGGTTGCTGCGCCTTCTCTTTGTCCATGTGCACACACACGATTCCTCAGCGAAAACCATGCAGAAACCTTTCCACGAGCACCCAGGGATGTGCACCCAGCACCACGTGCACGCACACGCAGCTAGAGAAAAGCACCTACCTTTTCACACACTGATGCCTAAGCAAACGCGTGGCCACACACACGCACACATCCGCAAGCGCGCCTACTCCCATCTATTGAGGGAAAGACGGACGAGCTCTTTGGTTGCTCTTCACAGGCTTGTCCCTGATCTATAGCTGAGGGCAAACACTTGTGTGCTTGTGGGAGAGCCTGTGTCTTTCCTGGAAGCGTTTGGGAGTTTTGCTCAGACGCGTGTTTCCTCAAGTTCAAGAATCAAGATCTAGGATACCTGCAGACAGGTGCCTGTTTGTGTGGAGACAGTCTGTTTGAAACTGTGTTCCTCAGCGCCCGCTCTTTCTCCCCGTCGCTCCACACGCCTGGGAGTCCCTTTCTTTCTCTCCACAAGCACGTGTGTTGACTTCGTCGCACATGTGCATCTGCACAAGCGTTGAGCTCAGCAGAGCGTGTCTCTTGACACTTGATGTGCGTTGGCTGTGTCTGCCTGCTCCAGTGAAGAGAGAAACGGGAAATCATCTTGGTAGAGGCAACAAAGCAAAAGCGAGGCAGGATTGACATCTGCTCAACAGAGACGGATTCCCTGCGCTGACACAGTTCACAGTTACACGAGAAGCAATCTGAGCGGTCCGTCGACCGGAGACGTGTTTCCCAAGAGGTCGTTTAGCGAGTGAACAGCAGTGTGCGCGACTTTCAGGAGTGTGCCTGGAAAGTGCCAGAATCACCAGGAGCATCTGTGCAAAAGCTGCTGCCTCTGTGACCGCATTGAGGCACGTTCGCGTGTCTGCGAGTATATAGACGGCTCTTTCGCGTTCACTCCGAGGGAAACGGTCCGCTATTGCTTCTGTGCGCACAGACGCGATTCCCTTGTCTCTTGCGAACACAGGGAACTCTGTGCATCCAAATCTACAGGCTAAGGACGCGTCTGCATATGTTTTGGTGAACAATCGAGTGTGCGTGTTCTGACAGCTGCCTCTATGCAGACGTCTCCACAGAGCCACTTCTGAATGCCCCGCAGCCCAGGACTGAATGGATACACTAACAAGTGCACCGGTGTGAGCAACCACATATGCAGAAGGACGTCTTTCATCTCACAGAAGCGCGAACGTCTTGGCGTTCAAGCACATGGCAGAAACAAGGTGTGAACAGATGAGCTGCTGCTATTTTCTCCGTTCGGCATGCTTCGTTGTAGCTCTCTTGCCGGTCGCCGGCTTAGCGGCTTGCTTTGCGCGACTAGCTCTGGGGAGAGAAGGAGATAGCGCCGGAAACCTCGCCTTTTGCCTTCTTCGGCGCTGGAACCTGGTTGCTGCGCCTTCTCTTTGTCCATGTGCACACACACGATTCCTCAGCGAAAACCATGCAGAAACCTTTCCACGAGCACCCAGGGATGTGCACCCAGCACCACGTGCACGCACACGCAGCTAGAGAAAAGCACCTACCTTTTCACACACTGATGCCTAAGCAAACGCGTGGCCACACACACGCACACATCCGCAAGCGCGCCTACTCCCATCTATTGAGGGAAAGACGGACGAGCTCTTTGGTTGCTCTTCACAGGCTTGTCCCTGATCTATAGCTGAGGGCAAACACTTGTGTGCTTGTGGGAGAGCCTGTGTCTTTCCTGGAAGCGTTTGGGAGTTTTGCTCAGACGCGTGTTTCCTCAAGTTCAAGAATCAAGATCTAGGATACCTGCAGACAGGTGCCTGTTTGTGTGGAGACAGTCTGTTTGAAACTGTGTTCCTCAGCGCCCGCTCTTTCTCCCCGTCGCTCCACACGCCTGGGAGTCCCTTTCTTTCTCTCCACAAGCACGTGTGTTGACTTCGTCGCACATGTGCATCTGCACAAGCGTTGAGCTCAGCAGAGCGTGTCTCTTGACACTTGATGTGCGTTGGCTGTGTCTGCCTGCTCCAGTGAAGAGAGAAACGGGAAATCATCTTGGTAGAGGCAACAAAGCAAAAGCGAGGCAGGATTGACATCTGCTCAACAGAGACGGATTCCCTGCGCTGACACAGTTCACAGTTACACGAGAAGCAATCTGAGCGGTCCGTCGACCGGAGACGTGTTTCCCAAGAGGTCGTTTAGCGAGTGAACAGCAGTGTGCGCGACTTTCAGGAGTGTGCCTGGAAAGTGCCAGAATCACCAGGAGCATCTGTGCAAAAGCTGCTGCCTCTGTGACCGCATTGAGGCACGTTCGCGTGTCTGCGAGTATATAGACGGCTCTTTCGCGTTCACTCCGAGGGAAACGGTCCGCTATTGCTTCTGTGCGCACAGACGCGATTCCCTTGTCTCTTGCGAACACAGGGAACTCTGTGCATCCAAATCTACAGGCTAAGGACGCGTCTGCATATGTTTTGGTGAACAATCGAGTGTGCGTGTTCTGACAGCTGCCTCTATGCAGACGTCTCCACAGAGCCACTTCTGAATGCCCCGCAGCCCAGGACTGAATGGATACACTAACAAGTGCACCGGTGTGAGCAACCACATATGCAGAAGGACGTCTTTCATCTCACAGAAGCGCGAACGTCTTGGCGTTCAAGCACATGGCAGAAACAAGGTGTGAACAGATGAGCTGCTGCTATTTTCTCCGTTCGGCATGCTTCGTTGTAGCTCTCTTGCCGGTCGCCGGCTTAGCGGCTTGCTTTGCGCGACTAGCTCTGGGGAGAGAAGGAGATAGCGCCGGAAACCTCGCCTTTTGCCTTCTTCGGCGCTGGAACCTGGTTGCTGCGCCTTCTCTTTGTCCATGTGCACACACACGATTCCTCAGCGAAAACCATGCAGAAACCTTTCCACGAGCACCCAGGGATGTGCACCCAGCACCACGTGCACGCACACGCAGCTAGAGAAAAGCACCTACCTTTTCACACACTGATGCCTAAGCAAACGCGTGGCCACACACACGCACACATCCGCAAGCGCGCCTACTCCCATCTATTGAGGGAAAGACGGACGAGCTCTTTGGTTGCTCTTCACAGGCTTGTCCCTGATCTATAGCTGAGGGCAAACACTTGTGTGCTTGTGGGAGAGCCTGTGTCTTTCCTGGAAGCGTTTGGGAGTTTTGCTCAGACGCGTGTTTCCTCAAGTTCAAGAATCAAGATCTAGGATACCTGCAGACAGGTGCCTGTTTGTGTGGAGACAGTCTGTTTGAAACTGTGTTCCTCAGCGCCCGCTCTTTCTCCCCGTCGCTCCACACGCCTGGGAGTCCCTTTCTTTCTCTCCACAAGCACGTGTGTTGACTTCGTCGCACATGTGCATCTGCACAAGCGTTGAGCTCAGCAGAGCGTGTCTCTTGACACTTGATGTGCGTTGGCTGTGTCTGCCTGCTCCAGTGAAGAGAGAAACGGGAAATCATCTTGGTAGAGGCAACAAAGCAAAAGCGAGGCAGGATTGACATCTGCTCAACAGAGACGGATTCCCTGCGCTGACACAGTTCACAGTTACACGAGAAGCAATCTGAGCGGTCCGTCGACCGGAGACGTGTTTCCCAAGAGGTCGTTTAGCGAGTGAACAGCAGTGTGCGCGACTTTCAGGAGTGTGCCTGGAAAGTGCCAGAATCACCAGGAGCATCTGTGCAAAAGCTGCTGCCTCTGTGACCGCATTGAGGCACGTTTGCGTGTCTGCGAGTATATAGACGGCTCTTTCGCGTTCACTCCGAGGGAAACGGTCCGCTATTGCTTCTGTGCGCACAGACGCGATTCCCTTGTCTCTTGCGAACACAGGGAACTCTGTGCATCCAAATCTACAGGCTAAGGACGCGTCTGCATATGTTTTGGTGAACAATCGAGTGTGCGTGTTCTGACAGCTGCCTCTATGCAGACGTCTCCACAGAGCCACTTCTGAATGCCCCGCAGCCCAGGACTGAATGGATACACTAACAAGTGCACCGGTGTGAGCAACCACATATGCAGAAGGACGTCTTTCATCTCACAGAAGCGCGAACGTCTTGGCGTTCAAGCACATGGCAGAAACAAGGTGTGAACAGATGAGCTGCTGCTATTTTCTCCGTTCGGCATGCTTCGTTGTAGCTCTCTTGCCGGTCGCTGGCTTAGCGGCTTGCTTTGCGCGACTAGCTCTGGGGAGAGAAGGAGATAGCGCCGGAAACCTCGCCTTTTGCCTTCTTCGGCGCTGGAACCTGGTTGCTGCGCCTTCTCTTTGTCCATGTGCACACACACGATTCCTCAGCGAAAACCATGCAGAAACCTTTCCACGAGCACCCAGGGATGTGCACCCAGCACCACGTGCACGCACACGCAGCTAGAGAAAAGCACCTACCTTTTCACACACTGAAGCCTAAGCAAACGCGTGGCCACACACACGCACACATCCGCAAGCGCGCCTACTCCCATCTATTGAGGGAAAGACGGACGAGCAACGTCCTGACAGGCTTGAGGGGAAAAACGTCCGTTGACGGTTGGCGTACTGCACGCCCGCCTACGGGGCTGCAGGGGAATCCACATTTGGAAGGTACCTGAAGATGTGTGCCTGTTCTTGGAGCTCCGCTAGTAGGGTAGCAAAGACACTCGTAGGCAGTACTGAATGCTGCTCCGTGCTACTTCTCCTCCGCTGGCAAATGCTTCACAGTCGCCCTAGGAAAGACGTTTAACAATCGATCTCCAAGAGGAACGAAACACATGATGCCATAAGGCGAAAGAATAGCAGGGCATCTCTTCACAGGCTTGTCCCTGATCTATAGCTGAGGGCAAACACTTGTGTGCTTGTGGGAGAGCCTGTGTCTTTCCTGGAAGCGTTTGGGAGTTTTGCTCAGACGCGTGTTTCCTCAAGTTCAAGAATCAAGATGTAGGATACCTGCAGACAGGTGCCTGTTTGTGTGGAGACAGTCTGTTTGAAACTGTGTTCCTCAGCGCCCGCTCTTTCTCCCCGTCGCTCCACACGCCTGGGAGTCCCTTTCTTTC
This sequence comes from Patagioenas fasciata, assembly GCF_037038585.1. Lineage (NCBI taxonomy): Eukaryota > Metazoa > Chordata > Aves > Columbiformes > Columbidae > Patagioenas > Patagioenas fasciata. Next base: position 142,541 of record NW_027288594.1, read on the forward strand.
TCTCCACAAGCACGTGTGTTGACTTCGTCGCACATGTGCATCTGCACAAGCGTTGAGCTCAGCAGAGCGTGTCTCTTGACACTTGATGTGCGTTGGCTGTGTCTGCCTGCTCCAGTGAAGAGAGAAACGGGAAATCATCTTGGTAGAGGCAACAAAGCAAAAGCGAGGCAGGATTGACATCTGCTCAACAGAGACGGATTCCCTGCGCTGACACAGTTCACAGTTACACGAGAAGCAATCTGAGCGGTCCGTCGACCGGAGACGTGTTTCCCAAGAGGTCGTTTAGCGAGTGAACAGCAGTGTGCGCGACTTTCAGGAGTGTGCCTGGAAAGTGCCAGAATCACCAGGAGCATCTGTGCAAAAGCTGCTGCCTCTGTGACCGCATTGAGGCACGTTCGCGTGTCTGCGAGTATATAGACGGCTCTTTCGCGTTCACTCCGAGGGAAACGGTCCGCTATTGCTTCTGTGCGCACAGACGCGATTCCCTTGTCTCTTGCGAACACAGGGAACTCTGTGCATCCAAATCTACAGGCTAAGGACGCGTCTGCATATGTTTTGGTGAACAATCGAGTGTGCGTGTTCTGACAGCTGCCTCTATGCAGACGTCTCCACAGAGCCACTTCTGAATGCCCCGCAGCCCAGGACTGAATGGATACACTAACAAGTGCACCGGTGTGAGCAACCACATATGCAGAAGGACGTCTTTCATCTCACAGAAGCGCGAACGTCTTGGCGTTCAAGCACATGGCAGAAACAAGGTGTGAACAGATGAGCTGCTGCTATTTTCTCCGTTCGGCATGCTTCGTTGTAGCTCTCTTGCCGGTCGCCGGCTTAGCGGCTTGCTTTGCGCGACTAGCTCTGGGGAGAGAAGGAGATAGCGCCGGAAACCTCGCCTTTTGCCTTCTTCGGCGCTGGAACCTGGTTGCTGCGCCTTCTCTTTGTCCATGTGCACACACACGATTCCTCAGCGAAAACCATGCAGAAACCTTTCCACGAGCACCCAGGGATGTGCACCCAGCACCACGTGCACGCACACGCAGCTAGAGAAAAGCACCTACCTTTTCACACACTGAAGCCTAAGCAAACGCGTGGCCACACACACGCACACATCCGCAAGCGCGCCTACTCCCATCTATTGAGGGAAAGACGGACGAGCAACGTCCTGACAGGCTTGAGGGGAAAAACGTCCGTTGACGGTTGGCGTACTGCACGCCCGCCTACGGGGCTGCAGGGGAATCCACATTTGGAAGGTACCTGAAGATGTGTGCCTGTTCTTGGAGCTCCGCTAGTAGGGTAGCAAAGACACTCGTAGGCAGTACTGAATGCTGCTCCGTGCTACTTCTCCTCCGCTGGCAAATGCTTCACAGTCGCCCTAGGAAAGACGTTTAACAATCGATCTCCAAGAGGAACGAAACACATGATGCCATAAGGCGAAAGAATAGCAGGGCATCTCTTCACAGGCTTGTCCCTGATCTATAGCTGAGGGCAAACACTTGTGTGCTTGTGGGAGAGCCTGTGTCTTTCCTGGAAGCGTTTGGGAGTTTTGCTCAGACGCGTGTTTCCTCAAGTTCAAGAATCAAGATCTAGGATACCTGCAGACAGGTGCCTGTTTGTGTGGAGACAGTCTGTTTGAAACTGTGTTCCTCAGCGCCCGCTCTTTCTCCCCGTCGCTCCACACGCCTGGGAGTCCCTTTCTTTCTCTCCACAAGCACGTGTGTTGACTTCGTCGCACATGTGCATCTGCACAAGCGTTGAGCTCAGCAGAGCGTGTCTCTTGACACTTGATGTGCGTTGGCTGTGTCTGCCTGCTCCAGTGAAGAGAGAAACGGGAAATCATCTTGGTAGAGGCAACAAAGCAAAAGCGAGGCAGGATTGACATCTGCTCAACAGAGACGGATTCCCTGCGCTGACACAGTTCACAGTTACACGAGAAGCAATCTGAGCGGTCCGTCGACCGGAGACGTGTTTCCCAAGAGGTCGTTTAGCGAGTGAACAGCAGTGTGCGCGACTTTCAGGAGTGTGCCTGGAAAGTGCCAGAATCACCAGGAGCATCTGTGCAAAAGCTGCTGCCTCTGTGACCGCATTGAGGCACGTTCGCGTGTCTGCGAGTATATAGACGGCTCTTTCGCGTTCACTCCGAGGGAAACGGTCCGCTATTGCTTCTGTGCGCACAGACGCGATTCCCTTGTCTCTTGCGAACACAGGGAACTCTGTGCATCCAAATCTACAGGCTAAGGACGCGTCTGCATATGTTTTGGTGAACAATCGAGTGTGCGTGTTCTGACAGCTGCCTCTATGCAGACGTCTCCACAGAGCCACTTCTGAATGCCCCGCAGCCCAGGACTGAATGGATACACTAACAAGTGCACCGGTGTGAGCAACCACATATGCAGAAGGACGTCTTTCATCTCACAGAAGCGCGAACGTCTTGGCGTTCAAGCACATGGCAGAAACAAGGTGTGAACAGATGAGCTGCTGCTATTTTCTCCGTTCGGCATGCTTCGTTGTAGCTCTCTTGCCGGTCGCCGGCTTAGCGGCTTGCTTTGCGCGACTAGCTCTGGGGAGAGAAGGAGATAGCGCCGGAAACCTCGCCTTTTGCCTTCTTCGGCGCTGGAACCTGGTTGCTGCGCCTTCTCTTTGTCCATGTGCACACACACGATTCCTCAGCGAAAACCATGCAGAAACCTTTCCACGAGCACCCAGGGATGTGCACCCAGCACCACGTGCACGCACACGCAGCTAGAGAAAAGCACCTACCTTTTCACACACTGATGCCTAAGCAAACGCGTGGCCACACACACGCACACATCCGCAAGCGCGCCTACTCCCATCTATTGAGGGAAAGACGGACGAGCTCTTTGGTTGCTCTTCACAGGCTTGTCCCTGATCTATAGCTGAGGGCAAACACTTGTGTGCTTGTGGGAGAGCCTGTGTCTTTCCTGGAAGCGTTTGGGAGTTTTGCTCAGACGCGTGTTTCCTCAAGTTCAAGAATCAAGATCTAGGATACCTGCAGACAGGTGCCTGTTTGTGTGGAGACAGTCTGTTTGAAACTGTGTTCCTCAGCGCCCGCTCTTTCTCCCCGTCGCTCCACACGCCTGGGAGTCCCTTTCTTTCTCTCCACAAGCACGTGTGTTGACTTCGTCGCACATGTGCATCTGCACAAGCGTTGAGCTCAGCAGAGCGTGTCTCTTGACACTTGATGTGCGTTGGCTGTGTCTGCCTGCTCCAGTGAAGAGAGAAACGGGAAATCATCTTGGTAGAGGCAACAAAGCAAAAGCGAGGCAGGATTGACATCTGCTCAACAGAGACGGATTCCCTGCGCTGACACAGTTCACAGTTACACGAGAAGCAATCTGAGCGGTCCGTCGACCGGAGACGTGTTTCCCAAGAGGTCGTTTAGCGAGTGAACAGCAGTGTGCGCGACTTTCAGGAGTGTGCCTGGAAAGTGCCAGAATCACCAGGAGCATCTGTGCAAAAGCTGCTGCCTCTGTGACCGCATTGAGGCACGTTCGCGTGTCTGCGAGTATATAGACGGCTCTTTCGCGTTCACTCCGAGGGAAACGGTCCGCTATTGCTTCTGTGCGCACAGACGCGATTCCCTTGTCTCTTGCGAACACAGGGAACTCTGTGCATCCAAATCTACAGGCTAAGGACGCGTCTGCATATGTTTTGGTGAACAATCGAGTGTGCGTGTTCTGACAGCTGCCTCTATGCAGACGTCTCCACAGAGCCACTTCTGAATGCCCCGCAGCCCAGGACTGAATGGATACACTAACAAGTGCACCGGTGTGAGCAACCACATATGCAGAAGGACGTCTTTCATCTCACAGAAGCGCGAACGTCTTGGCGTTCAAGCACATGGCAGAAACAAGGTGTGAACAGATGAGCTGCTGCTATTTTCTCCGTTCGGCATGCTTCGTTGTAGCTCTCTTGCCGGTCGCCGGCTTAGCGGCTTGCTTTGCGCGACTAGCTCTGGGGAGAGAAGGAGATAGCGCCGGAAACCTCGCCTTTTGCCTTCTTCGGCGCTGGAACCTGGTTGCTGCGCCTTCTCTTTGTCCATGTGCACACACACGATTCCTCAGCGAAAACCATGCAGAAACCTTTCCACGAGCACCCAGGGATGTGCACCCAGCACCACGTGCACGCACACGCAGCTAGAGAAAAGCACCTACCTTTTCACACACTGATGCCTAAGCAAACGCGTGGCCACACACACGCACACATCCGCAAGCGCGCCTACTCCCATCTATTGAGGGAAAGACGGACGAGCTCTTTGGTTGCTCTTCACAGGCTTGTCCCTGATCTATAGCTGAGGGCAAACACTTGTGTGCTTGTGGGAGAGCCTGTGTCTTTCCTGGAAGCGTTTGGGAGTTTTGCTCAGACGCGTGTTTCCTCAAGTTCAAGAATCAAGATCTAGGATACCTGCAGACAGGTGCCTGTTTGTGTGGAGACAGTCTGTTTGAAACTGTGTTCCTCAGCGCCCGCTCTTTCTCCCCGTCGCTCCACACGCCTGGGAGTCCCTTTCTTTCTCTCCACAAGCACGTGTGTTGACTTCGTCGCACATGTGCATCTGCACAAGCGTTGAGCTCAGCAGAGCGTGTCTCTTGACACTTGATGTGCGTTGGCTGTGTCTGCCTGCTCCAGTGAAGAGAGAAACGGGAAATCATCTTGGTAGAGGCAACAAAGCAAAAGCGAGGCAGGATTGACATCTGCTCAACAGAGACGGATTCCCTGCGCTGACACAGTTCACAGTTACACGAGAAGCAATCTGAGCGGTCCGTCGACCGGAGACGTGTTTCCCAAGAGGTCGTTTAGCGAGTGAACAGCAGTGTGCGCGACTTTCAGGAGTGTGCCTGGAAAGTGCCAGAATCACCAGGAGCATCTGTGCAAAAGCTGCTGCCTCTGTGACCGCATTGAGGCACGTTCGCGTGTCTGCGAGTATATAGACGGCTCTTTCGCGTTCACTCCGAGGGAAACGGTCCGCTATTGCTTCTGTGCGCACAGACGCGATTCCCTTGTCTCTTGCGAACACAGGGAACTCTGTGCATCCAAATCTACAGGCTAAGGACGCGTCTGCATATGTTTTGGTGAACAATCGAGTGTGCGTGTTCTGACAGCTGCCTCTATGCAGACGTCTCCACAGAGCCACTTCTGAATGCCCCGCAGCCCAGGACTGAATGGATACACTAACAAGTGCACCGGTGTGAGCAACCACATATGCAGAAGGACGTCTTTCATCTCACAGAAGCGCGAACGTCTTGGCGTTCAAGCACATGGCAGAAACAAGGTGTGAACAGATGAGCTGCTGCTATTTTCTCCGTTCGGCATGCTTCGTTGTAGCTCTCTTGCCGGTCGCCGGCTTAGCGGCTTGCTTTGCGCGACTAGCTCTGGGGAGAGAAGGAGATAGCGCCGGAAACCTCGCCTTTTGCCTTCTTCGGCGCTGGAACCTGGTTGCTGCGCCTTCTCTTTGTCCATGTGCACACACACGATTCCTCAGCGAAAACCATGCAGAAACCTTTCCACGAGCACCCAGGGATGTGCACCCAGCACCACGTGCACGCACACGCAGCTAGAGAAAAGCACCTACCTTTTCACACACTGATGCCTAAGCAAACGCGTGGCCACACACACGCACACATCCGCAAGCGCGCCTACTCCCATCTATTGAGGGAAAGACGGACGAGCTCTTTGGTTGCTCTTCACAGGCTTGTCCCTGATCTATAGCTGAGGGCAAACACTTGTGTGCTTGTGGGAGAGCCTGTGTCTTTCCTGGAAGCGTTTGGGAGTTTTGCTCAGACGCGTGTTTCCTCAAGTTCAAGAATCAAGATCTAGGATACCTGCAGACAGGTGCCTGTTTGTGTGGAGACAGTCTGTTTGAAACTGTGTTCCTCAGCGCCCGCTCTTTCTCCCCGTCGCTCCACACGCCTGGGAGTCCCTTTCTTTCTCTCCACAAGCACGTGTGTTGACTTCGTCGCACATGTGCATCTGCACAAGCGTTGAGCTCAGCAGAGCGTGTCTCTTGACACTTGATGTGCGTTGGCTGTGTCTGCCTGCTCCAGTGAAGAGAGAAACGGGAAATCATCTTGGTAGAGGCAACAAAGCAAAAGCGAGGCAGGATTGACATCTGCTCAACAGAGACGGATTCCCTGCGCTGACACAGTTCACAGTTACACGAGAAGCAATCTGAGCGGTCCGTCGACCGGAGACGTGTTTCCCAAGAGGTCGTTTAGCGAGTGAACAGCAGTGTGCGCGACTTTCAGGAGTGTGCCTGGAAAGTGCCAGAATCACCAGGAGCATCTGTGCAAAAGCTGCTGCCTCTGTGACCGCATTGAGGCACGTTCGCGTGTCTGCGAGTATATAGACGGCTCTTTCGCGTTCACTCCGAGGGAAACGGTCCGCTATTGCTTCTGTGCGCACAGACGCGATTCCCTTGTCTCTTGCGAACACAGGGAACTCTGTGCATCCAAATCTACAGGCTAAGGACGCGTCTGCATATGTTTTGGTGAACAATCGAGTGTGCGTGTTCTGACAGCTGCCTCTATGCAGACGTCTCCACAGAGCCACTTCTGAATGCCCCGCAGCCCAGGACTGAATGGATACACTAACAAGTGCACCGGTGTGAGCAACCACATATGCAGAAGGACGTCTTTCATCTCACAGAAGCGCGAACGTCTTGGCGTTCAAGCACATGGCAGAAACAAGGTGTGAACAGATGAGCTGCTGCTATTTTCTCCGTTCGGCATGCTTCGTTGTAGCTCTCTTGCCGGTCGCCGGCTTAGCGGCTTGCTTTGCGCGACTAGCTCTGGGGAGAGAAGGAGATAGCGCCGGAAACCTCGCCTTTTGCCTTCTTCGGCGCTGGAACCTGGTTGCTGCGCCTTCTCTTTGTCCATGTGCACACACACGATTCCTCAGCGAAAACCATGCAGAAACCTTTCCACGAGCACCCAGGGATGTGCACCCAGCACCACGTGCACGCACACGCAGCTAGAGAAAAGCACCTACCTTTTCACACACTGATGCCTAAGCAAACGCGTGGCCACACACACGCACACATCCGCAAGCGCGCCTACTCCCATCTATTGAGGGAAAGACGGACGAGCTCTTTGGTTGCTCTTCACAGGCTTGTCCCTGATCTATAGCTGAGGGCAAACACTTGTGTGCTTGTGGGAGAGCCTGTGTCTTTCCTGGAAGCGTTTGGGAGTTTTGCTCAGACGCGTGTTTCCTCAAGTTCAAGAATCAAGATGTAGGATACCTGCAGACAGGTGCCTGTTTGTGTGGAGACAGTCTGTTTGAAACTGTGTTCCTCAGCGCCCGCTCTTTCTCCCCGTCGCTCCACACGCCTGGGAGTCCCTTTCTTTCTCTCCACAAGCACGTGTGTTGACTTCGTCGCACATGTGCATCTGCACAAGCGTTGAGCTCAGCAGAGCGTGTCTCTTGACACTTGATGTGCGTTGGCTGTGTCTGCCTGCTCCAGTGAAGAGAGAAACGGGAAATCATCTTGGTAGAGGCAACAAAGCAAAAGCGAGGCAGGATTGACATCTGCTCAACAGAGACGGATTCCCTGCGCTGACACAGTTCACAGTTACACGAGAAGCAATCTGAGCGGTCCGTCGACCGGAGACGTGTTTCCCAAGAGGTCGTTTAGCGAGTGAACAGCAGTGTGCGCGACTTTCAGGAGTGTGCCTGGAAAGTGCCAGAATCACCAGGAGCATCTGTGCAAAAGCTGCTGCCTCTGTGACCGCATTGAGGCACGTTCGCGTGTCTGCGAGTATATAGACGGCTCTTTCGCGTTCACTCCGAGGGAAACGGTCCGCTATTGCTTCTGTGCGCACAGACGCGATTCCCTTGTCTCTTGCGAACACAGGGAACTCTGTGCATCCAAATCTACAGGCTAAGGACGCGTCTGCATATGTTTTGGTGAACAATCGAGTGTGCGTGTTCTGACAGCTGCCTCTATGCAGACGTCTCCACAGAGCCACTTCTGAATGCCCCGCAGCCCAGGACTGAATGGATACACTAACAAGTGCACCGGTGTGAGCAACCACATATGCAGAAGGACGTCTTTCATCTCACAGAAGCGCGAACGTCTTGGCGTTCAAGCACATGGCAGAAACAAGGTGTGAACAGATGAGCTGCTGCTATTTTCTCCGTTCGGCATGCTTCGTTGTAGCTCTCTTGCCGGTCGCCGGCTTAGCGGCTTGCTTTGCGCGACTAGCTCTGGGGAGAGAAGGAGATAGCGCCGGAAACCTCGCCTTTTGCCTTCTTCGGCGCTGGAACCTGGTTGCTGCGCCTTCTCTTTGTCCATGTGCACACACACGATTCCTCAGCGAAAACCATGCAGAAACCTTTCCACGAGCACCCAGGGATGTGCACCCAGCACCACGTGCACGCACACGCAGCTAGAGAAAAGCACCTACCTTTTCACACACTGAAGCCTAAGCAAACGCGTGGCCACACACACGCACACATCCGCAAGCGCGCCTACTCCCATCTATTGAGGGAAAGACGGACGAGCAACGTCCTGACAGGCTTGAGGGGAAAAACGTCCGTTGACGGTTGGCGTACTGCACGCCCGCCTACGGGGCTGCAGGGGAATCCACATTTGGAAGGTACCTGAAGATGTGTGCCTGTTCTTGGAGCTCCGCTAGTAGGGTAGCAAAGACACTCGTAGGCAGTACTGAATGCTGCTCCGTGCTACTTCTCCTCCGCTGGCAAATGCTTCACAGTCGCCCTAGGAAAGACGTTTAACAATCGATCTCCAAGAGGAACGAAACACATGATGCCATAAGGCGAAAGAATAGCAGGGCATCTCTTCACAGGCTTGTCCCTGATCTATAGCTGAGGGCAAACACTTGTGTGCTTGTGGGAGAGCCTGTGTCTTTCCTGGAAGCGTTTGGGAGTTTTGCTCAGACGCGTGTTTCCTCAAGTTCAAGAATCAAGATCTAGGATACCTGCAGACAGGTGCCTGTTTGTGTGGAGACAGTCTGTTTGAAACTGTGTTCCTCAGCGCCCGCTCTTTCTCCCCGTCGCTCCACACGCCTGGGAGTCCCTTTCTTTCTCTCCACAAGCACGTGTGTTGACTTCGTCGCACATGTGCATCTGCACAAGCGTTGAGCTCAGCAGAGCGTGTCTCTTGACACTTGATGTGCGTTGGCTGTGTCTGCCTGCTCCAGTGAAGAGAGAAACGGGAAATCATCTTGGTAGAGGCAACAAAGCAAAAGCGAGGCAGGATTGACATCTGCTCAACAGAGACGGATTCCCTGCGCTGACACAGTTCACAGTTACACGAGAAGCAATCTGAGCGGTCCGTCGACCGGAGACGTGTTTCCCAAGAGGTCGTTTAGCGAGTGAACAGCAGTGTGCGCGACTTTCAGGAGTGTGCCTGGAAAGTGCCAGAATCACCAGGAGCATCTGTGCAAAAGCTGCTGCCTCTGTGACCGCATTGAGGCACGTTCGCGTGTCTGCGAGTATATAGACGGCTCTTTCGCGTTCACTCCGAGGGAAACGGTCCGCTATTGCTTCTGTGCGCACAGACGCGATTCCCTTGTCTCTTGCGAACACAGGGAACTCTGTGCATCCAAATCTACAGGCTAAGGACGCGTCTGCATATGTTTTGGTGAACAATCGAGTGTGCGTGTTCTGACAGCTGCCTCTATGCAGACGTCTCCACAGAGCCACTTCTGAATGCCCCGCAGCCCAGGACTGAATGGATACACTAACAAGTGCACCGGTGTGAGCAACCACATATGCAGAAGGACGTCTTTCATCTCACAGAAGCGCGAACGTCTTGGCGTTCAAGCACATGGCAGAAACAAGGTGTGAACAGATGAGCTGCTGCTATTTTCTCCGTTCGGCATGCTTCGTTGTAGCTCTCTTGCCGGTCGCCGGCTTAGCGGCTTGCTTTGCGCGACTAGCTCTGGGGAGAGAAGGAGATAGCGCCGGAAACCTCGCCTTTTGCCTTCTTCGGCGCTGGAACCTGGTTGCTGCGCCTTCTCTTTGTCCATGTGCACACACACGATTCCTCAGCGAAAACCATGCAGAAACCTTTCCACGAGCACCCAGGGATGTGCACCCAGCACCACGTGCACGCACACGCAGCTAGAGAAAAGCACCTACCTTTTCACACACTGAAGCCTAAGCAAACGCGTGGCCACACACACGCACACATCCGCAAGCGCGCCTACTCCCATCTATTGAGGGAAAGACGGACGAGCAACGTCCTGACAGGCTTGAGGGGAAAAACGTCCGTTGACGGTTGGCGTACTGCACGCCCGCCTACGGGGCTGCAGGGGAATCCACATTTGGAAGGTGCCTGAAGATGTGTGCCTGTTCTTGGAGCTCCGCTAGTAGGGTAGCAAAGACACTCGTAGGCAGTACTGAATGCTGCTCCGTGCTACTTCTCCTCCGCTGGCAAATGCTTCACAGTCGCCCTAGGAAAGACGTTTAACAATCGATCTCCAAGAGGAACGAAACACATGATGCCATAAGGCGAAAGAATAGCAGGGCATCTCTTCACAGGCTTGTCCCTGATCTATAGCTGAGGGCAAACACTTGTGTGCTTGTGGGAGAGCCTGTGTCTTTCCTGGAAGCGTTTGGGAGTTTTGCTCAGACGCGTGTTTCCTCAAGTTCAAGAATCAAGATGTAGGATACCTGCAGACAGGTGCCTGTTTGTGTGGAGACAGTCTGTTTGAAACTGTGTTCCTCAGCGCCCGCTCTTTCTCCCCGTCGCTCCACACGCCTGGGAGTCCCTTTCTTTCTCTCCACAAGCACGTGTGTTGACTTCGTCGCACATGTGCATCTGCACAAGCGTTGAGCTCAGCAGAGCGTGTCTCTTGACACTTGATGTGCGTTGGCTGTGTCTGCCTGCTCCAGTGAAGAGAGAAACGGGAAATCATCTTGGTAGAGGCAACAAAGCAAAAGCGAGGCAGGATTGACATCTGCTCAACAGAGACGGATTCCCTGCGCTGACACAGTTCACAGTTACACGAGAAGCAATCTGAGCGGTCCGTCGACCGGAGACGTGTTTCCCAAGAGGTCGTTTAGCGAGTGAACAGCAGTGTGCGCGACTTTCAGGAGTGTGCCTGGAAAGTGCCAGAATCACCAGGAGCATCTGTGCAAAAGCTGCTGCCTCTGTGACCGCATTGAGGCACGTTCGCGTGTCTGCGAGTATATAGACGGCTCTTTCGCGTTCACTCCGAGGGAAACGGTCCGCTATTGCTTCTGTGCGCACAGACGCGATTCCCTTGTCTCTTGCGAACACAGGGAACTCTGTGCATCCAAATCTACAGGCTAAGGACGCGTCTGCATATGTTTTGGTGAACAATCGAGTGTGCGTGTTCTGACAGCTGCCTCTATGCAGACGTCTCCACAGAGCCACTTCTGAATGCCCCGCAGCCCAGGACTGAATGGATACACTAACAAGTGCACCGGTGTGAGCAACCACATATGCAGAAGGACGTCTTTCATCTCACAGAAGCGCGAACGTCTTGGCGTTCAAGCACATGGCAGAAACAAGGTGTGAACAGATGAGCTGCTGCTATTTTCTCCGTTCGGCATGCTTCGTTGTAGCTCTCTTGCCGGTCGCCGGCTTAGCGGCTTGCTTTGCGCGACTAGCTCTGGGGAGAGAAGGAGATAGCGCCGGAAACCTCGCCTTTTGCCTTCTTCGGCGCTGGAACCTGGTTGCTGCGCCTTCTCTTTGTCCATGTGCACACACACGATTCCTCAGCGAAAACCATGCAGAAACCTTTCCACGAGCACCCAGGGATGTGCACCCAGCACCACGTGCACGCACACGCAGCTAGAGAAAAGCACCTACCTTTTCACACACTGAAGCCTAAGCAAACGCGTGGCCACACACACGCACACATCCGCAAGCGCGCCTACTCCCATCTATTGAGGGAAAGACGGACGAGCAACGTCCTGACAGGCTTGAGGGGAAAAACGTCCGTTGACGGTTGGCGTACTGCACGCCCGCCTACGGGGCTGCAGGGGAATCCACATTTGGAAGGTACCTGAAGATGTGTGCCTGTTCTTGGAGCTCCGCTAGTAGGGTAGCAAAGACACTCGTAGGCAGTACTGAATGCTGCTCCGTGCTACTTCTCCTCCGCTGGCAAATGCTTCACAGTCGCCCTAGGAAAGACGTTTAACAATCGATCTCCAAGAGGAACGAAACACATGATGCCATAAGGCGAAAGAATAGCAGGGCATCTCTTCACAGGCTTGTCCCTGATCTATAGCTGAGGGCAAACACTTGTGTGCTTGTGGGAGAGCCTGTGTCTTTCCTGGAAGCGTTTGGGAGTTTTGCTCAGACGCGTGTTTCCTCAAGTTCAAGAATCAAGATCTAGGATACCTGCAGACAGGTGCCTGTTTGTGTGGAGACAGTCTGTTTGAAACTGTGTTCCTCAGCGCCCGCTCTTTCTCCCCGTCGCTCCACACGCCTGGGAGTCCCTTTCTTTCTCTCCACAAGCACGTGTGTTGACTTCGTCGCACATGTGCATCTGCACAAGCGTTGAGCTCAGCAGAGCGTGTCTCTTGACACTTGATGTGCGTTGGCTGTGTCTGCCTGCTCCAGTGAAGAGAGAAACGGGAAATCATCTTGGTAGAGGCAACAAAGCAAAAGCGAGGCAGGATTGACATCTGCTCAACAGAGACGGATTCCCTGCGCTGACACAGTTCACAGTTACACGAGAAGCAATCTGAGCGGTCCGTCGACCGGAGACGTGTTTCCCAAGAGGTCGTTTAGCGAGTGAACAGCAGTGTGCGCGACTTTCAGGAGTGTGCCTGGAAAGTGCCAGAATCACCAGGAGCATCTGTGCAAAAGCTGCTGCCTCTGTGACCGCATTGAGGCACGTTCGCGTGTCTGCGAGTATATAGACGGCTCTTTCGCGTTCACTCCGAGGGAAACGGTCCGCTATTGCTTCTGTGCGCACAGACGCGATTCCCTTGTCTCTTGCGAACACAGGGAACTCTGTGCATCCAAATCTACAGGCTAAGGACGCGTCTGCATATGTTTTGGTGAACAATCGAGTGTGCGTGTTCTGACAGCTGCCTCTATGCAGACGTCTCCACAGAGCCACTTCTGAATGCCCCGCAGCCCAGGACTGAATGGATACACTAACAAGTGCACCGGTGTGAGCAACCACATATGCAGAAGGACGTCTTTCATCTCACAGAAGCGCGAACGTCTTGGCGTTCAAGCACATGGCAGAAACAAGGTGTGAACAGATGAGCTGCTGCTATTTTCTCCGTTCGGCATGCTTCGTTGTAGCTCTCTTGCCGGTCGCCGGCTTAGCGGCTTGCTTTGCGCGACTAGCTCTGGGGAGAGAAGGAGATAGCGCCGGAAACCTCGCCTTTTGCCTTCTTCGGCGCTGGAACCTGGTTGCTGCGCCTTCTCTTTGTCCATGTGCACACACACGATTCCTCAGCGAAAACCATGCAGAAACCTTTCCACGAGCACCCAGGGATGTGCACCCAGCACCACGTGCACGCACACGCAGCTAGAGAAAAGCACCTACCTTTTCACACACTGAAGCCTAAGCAAACGCGTGGCCACACACACGCACACATCCGCAAGCGCGCCTACTCCCATCTATTGAGGGAAAGACGGACGAGCAACGTCCTGACAGGCTTGAGGGGAAAAACGTCCGTTGACGGTTGGCGTACTGCACGCCCGCCTACGGGGCTGCAGGGGAATCCACATTTGGAAGGTGCCTGAAGATGTGTGCCTGTTCTTGGAGCTCCGCTAGTAGGGTAGCAAAGACACTCGTAGGCAGTACTGAATGCTGCTCCGTGCTACTTCTCCTCCGCTGGCAAATGCTTCACAGTCGCCCTAGGAAAGACGTTTAACAATCGATCTCCAAGAGGAACGAAACACATGATGCCATAAGGCGAAAGAATAGCAGGGCATCTCTTCACAGGCTTGTCCCTGATCTATAGCTGAGGGCAAACACTTGTGTGCTTGTGGGAGAGCCTGTGTCTTTCCTGGAAGCGTTTGGGAGTTTTGCTCAGACGCGTGTTTCCTCAAGTTCAAGAATCAAGATGTAGGATACCTGCAGACAGGTGCCTGTTTGTGTGGAGACAGTCTGTTTGAAACTGTGTTCCTCAGCGCCCGCTCTTTCTCCCCGTCGCTCCACACGCCTGGGAGTCCCTTTCTTTCTCTCCACAAGCACGTGTGTTGACTTCGTCGCACATGTGCATCTGCACAAGCGTTGAGCTCAGCAGAGCGTGTCTCTTGACACTTGATGTGCGTTGGCTGTGTCTGCCTGCTCCAGTGAAGAGAGAAACGGGAAATCATCTTGGTAGAGGCAACAAAGCAAAAGCGAGGCAGGATTGACATCTGCTCAACAGAGACGGATTCCCTGCGCTGACACAGTTCACAGTTACACGAGAAGCAATCTGAGCGGTCCGTCGACCGGAGACGTGTTTCCCAAGAGGTCGTTTAGCGAGTGAACAGCAGTGTGCGCGACTTTCAGGAGTGTGCCTGGAAAGTGCCAGAATCACCAGGAGCATCTGTGCAAAAGCTGCTGCCTCTGTGACCGCATTGAGGCACGTTCGCGTGTCTGCGAGTATATAGACGGCTCTTTCGCGTTCACTCCGAGGGAAACGGTCCGCTATTGCTTCTGTGCGCACAGACGCGATTCCCTTGTCTCTTGCGAACACAGGGAACTCTGTGCATCCAAATCTACAGGCTAAGGACGCGTCTGCATATGTTTTGGTGAACAATCGAGTGTGCGTGTTCTGACAGCTGCCTCTATGCAGACGTCTCCACAGAGCCACTTCTGAATGCCCCGCAGCCCAGGACTGAATGGATACACTAACAAGTGCACCGGTGTGAGCAACCACATATGCAGAAGGACGTCTTTCATCTCACAGAAGCGCGAACGTCTTGGCGTTCAAGCACATGGCAGAAACAAGGTGTGAACAGATGAGCTGCTGCTATTTTCTCCGTTCGGCATGCTTCGTTGTAGCTCTCTTGCCGGTCGCCGGCTTAGCGGCTTGCTTTGCGCGACTAGCTCTGGGGAGAGAAGGAGATAGCGCCGGAAACCTCGCCTTTTGCCTTCTTCGGCGCTGGAACCTGGTTGCTGCGCCTTCTCTTTGTCCATGTGCACACACACGATTCCTCAGCGAAAACCATGCAGAAACCTTTCCACGAGCACCCAGGGATGTGCACCCAGCACCACGTGCACGCACACGCAGCTAGAGAAAAGCACCTACCTTTTCACACACTGATGCCTAAGCAAACGCGTGGCCACACACACGCACACATCCGCAAGCGCGCCTACTCCCATCTATTGAGGGAAAGACGGACGAGCTCTTTGGTTGCTCTTCACAGGCTTGTCCCTGATCTATAGCTGAGGGCAAACACTTGTGTGCTTGTGGGAGAGCCTGTGTCTTTCCTGGAAGCGTTTGGGAGTTTTGCTCAGACGCGTGTTTCCTCAAGTTCAAGAATCAAGATGTAGGATACCTGCAGACAGGTGCCTGTTTGTGTGGAGACAGTCTGTTTGAAACTGTGTTCCTCAGCGCCCGCTCTTTCTCCCCGTCGCTCCACACGCCTGGGAGTCCCTTTCTTTCTCTCCACAAGCACGTGTGTTGACTTCGTCGCACATGTGCATCTGCACAAGCGTTGAGCTCAGCAGAGCGTGTCTCTTGACACTTGATGTGCGTTGGCTGTGTCTGCCTGCTCCAGTGAAGAGAGAAACGGGAAATCATCTTGGTAGAGGCAACAAAGCAAAAGCGAGGCAGGATTGACATCTGCTCAACAGAGACGGATTCCCTGCGCTGACACAGTTCACAGTTACACGAGAAGCAATCTGAGCGGTCCGTCGACCGGAGACGTGTTTCCCAAGAGGTCGTTTAGCGAGTGAACAGCAGTGTGCGCGACTTTCAGGAGTGTGCCTGGAAAGTGCCAGAATCACCAGGAGCATCTGTGCAAAAGCTGCTGCCTCTGTGACCGCATTGAGGCACGTTCGCGTGTCTGCGAGTATATAGACGGCTCTTTCGCGTTCACTCCGAGGGAAACGGTCCGCTATTGCTTCTGTGCGCACAGACGCGATTCCCTTGTCTCTTGCGAACACAGGGAACTCTGTGCATCCAAATCTACAGGCTAAGGACGCGTCTGCATATGTTTTGGTGAACAATCGAGTGTGCGTGTTCTGACAGCTGCCTCTATGCAGACGTCTCCACAGAGCCACTTCTGAATGCCCCGCAGCCCAGGACTGAATGGATACACTAACAAGTGCACCGGTGTGAGCAACCACATATGCAGAAGGACGTCTTTCATCTCACAGAAGCGCGAACGTCTTGGCGTTCAAGCACATGGCAGAAACAAGGTGTGAACAGATGAGCTGCTGCTATTTTCTCCGTTCGGCATGCTTCGTTGTAGCTCTCTTGCCGGTCGCCGGCTTAGCGGCTTGCTTTGCGCGACTAGCTCTGGGGAGAGAAGGAGATAGCGCCGGAAACCTCGCCTTTTGCCTTCTTCGGCGCTGGAACCTGGTTGCTGCGCCTTCTCTTTGTCCATGTGCACACACACGATTCCTCAGCGAAAACCATGCAGAAACCTTTCCACGAGCACCCAGGGATGTGCACCCAGCACCACGTGCACGCACACGCAGCTAGAGAAAAGCACCTACCTTTTCACACACTGATGCCTAAGCAAACGCGTGGCCACACACACGCACACATCCGCAAGCGCGCCTACTCCCATCTATTGAGGGAAAGACGGACGAGCTCTTTGGTTGCTCTTCACAGGCTTGTCCCTGATCTATAGCTGAGGGCAAACACTTGTGTGCTTGTGGGAGAGCCTGTGTCTTTCCTGGAAGCGTTTGGGAGTTTTGCTCAGACGCGTGTTTCCTCAAGTTCAAGAATCAAGATCTAGGATACCTGCAGACAGGTGCCTGTTTGTGTGGAGACAGTCTGTTTGAAACTGTGTTCCTCAGCGCCCGCTCTTTCTCCCCGTCGCTCCACACGCCTGGGAGTCCCTTTCTTTCTCTCCACAAGCACGTGTGTTGACTTCGTCGCACATGTGCATCTGCACAAGCGTTGAGCTCAGCAGAGCGTGTCTCTTGACACTTGATGTGCGTTGGCTGTGTCTGCCTGCTCCAGTGAAGAGAGAAACGGGAAATCATCTTGGTAGAGGCAACAAAGCAAAAGCGAGGCAGGATTGACATCTGCTCAACAGAGACGGATTCCCTGCGCTGACACAGTTCACAGTTACACGAGAAGCAATCTGAGCGGTCCGTCGACCGGAGACGTGTTTCCCAAGAGGTCGTTTAGCGAGTGAACAGCAGTGTGCGCGACTTTCAGGAGTGTGCCTGGAAAGTGCCAGAATCACCAGGAGCATCTGTGCAAAAGCTGCTGCCTCTGTGACCGCATTGAGGCACGTTCGCGTGTCTGCGAGTATATAGACGGCTCTTTCGCGTTCACTCCGAGGGAAACGGTCCGCTATTGCTTCTGTGCGCACAGACGCGATTCCCTTGTCTCTTGCGAACACAGGGAACTCTGTGCATCCAAATCTACAGGCTAAGGACGCGTCTGCATATGTTTTGGTGAACAATCGAGTGTGCGTGTTCTGACAGCTGCCTCTATGCAGACGTCTCCACAGAGCCACTTCTGAATGCCCCGCAGCCCAGGACTGAATGGATACACTAACAAGTGCACCGGTGTGAGCAACCACATATGCAGAAGGACGTCTTTCATCTCACAGAAGCGCGAACGTCTTGGCGTTCAAGCACATGGCAGAAACAAGGTGTGAACAGATGAGCTGCTGCTATTTTCTCCGTTCGGCATGCTTCGTTGTAGCTCTCTTGCCGGTCGCCGGCTTAGCGGCTTGCTTTGCGCGACTAGCTCTGGGGAGAGAAGGAGATAGCGCCGGAAACCTCGCCTTTTGCCTTCTTCGGCGCTGGAACCTGGTTGCTGCGCCTTCTCTTTGTCCATGTGCACACACACGATTCCTCAGCGAAAACCATGCAGAAACCTTTCCACGAGCACCCAGGGATGTGCACCCAGCACCACGTGCACGCACACGCAGCTAGAGAAAAGCACCTACCTTTTCACACACTGATGCCTAAGCAAACGCGTGGCCACACACACGCACACATCCGCAAGCGCGCCTACTCCCATCTATTGAGGGAAAGACGGACGAGCTCTTTGGTTGCTA